>NW_020170399.1:912549-1032892 GCF_000524195.1 Echinococcus granulosus
ACACACACACACACACACACACACACACACACACACACACACACACACACACACACACACACACACACACACACACACACACACACCAGGCAGGAGGTAAAGCGTTGGCAATTCACCCGACACACCTCCATTTGCGCATTGCCCGAGCCGACGAAACTGAAGTGGAACGTCGACGAGACAACAAATGCTGCCATCGACGAGGCACTGGCTGAGGTGGACAGGTTAGCTTTTGAGCTTCAGTCAGCTAAATTTTTTTTTCAAAAATTCGCCCGAGGCCTTGCCAAATTTTGTCCCAATTTTGGAGTGACTTGTCCGTAAGCCATTCATTTAAAGGGAATCGACGACTGCTGAAATTATGCATTCCTGAAGGCAATGTCTTTCTGTTTACTTATTTTTATTGATACTAAAGCATGGAATAACTCATCTCCAGTTGACTTCCAGTTCTTTTACCTTAGCCACAATGAAGCCGAATTAATGGATGCCTTGGTTTACGCACAGTGTACAAACTTTATGAGTAATGGCAAGCTGCTAAAAGAAAACATAAAAAAAAAAATATGTCCTAATGAAATTCCGTCAGCTAGTCTCTTATCCTAGAAGGGGAATAATTTACTGTCCATTTTATTATTAATGAATGCTTCCAAGGTATGATATAACTGAGTGTTATAAATCAGACAGGTGACTGCAAAATACGCATGACTTTTGCTATTTCCCCAGAGAAAATAACGCATCCACATAAATGGATTTACATAAATTAGTTGAGCAATTAACCCACTCCGATGTTAAAACCTCATGCGATAAATCATTTATTGTGCTCGTACAAAACAACTTGAGCCTGAAAGTCCTTACGGCCCAGGATTTCCTCTAATTCAACCACCTCCACCTTACTTCTCTTCCCTACTGCTTACAAACGGTCAGGGGTTTATGACAGGATTCTTTATCCTCTCGTCTTAAAAGACACAGGTCTGTAGTTAACGACTGACCCACTAGAAAGAAAGGGAAGGGTGGACGAGAGGAAAAGTCGTTTCTTTTGATGCCGACTCGTAATTATAGCCCAGGGAGACATCATGTGCGAGCGTACTGCCGAATTGAAGGGCGTGGACAAAGGGCATGCACGTAGCTATTTGGGAAGGACGAACTTCCCGTCACACGCTTTGCCCGTGCTTTGTTACCTTAGCTTGAATTTTTGGGGACTAGTAATAAATTGCTGTCTGGTTGACAGGATGGCCTTAATCACTCCATAGCCAATCAACTCTTCTTCATCGTCACACTGTCAATTTCACAGCAGTGGATATCGTGGCATGCCTGGAGAGCTTTGTAACCACCTCCCCATTGGTATATGCGATTTTTTAACAAATATTTTAAGGTAAACATATTTGTGGTTAAATTAGAGGTCATATTAAAGTTGCTTAGTCAACCTCCAAGATTTTCCTTACAAGCTGAAAGATTGGGAGAGCGTGGAGAAACAATTTTCCTACCTTGATAGGTGCTCTTTTCTAGTTAATTTTATGATAGGATTTGGCAGTCCCATCTTGTTTTCATGTTTTAACCCCCATTTTCCTTTCAATTTTAAAACTGGAATCCTAATTTGTGCTCAGACTTACCGAGGATCTCGAATTGTGCGTAATGCGGTTCAACAAATATGGTCGAGATTTTCCAAAAACGGTGAACATGAGTCCCGATTCCTTCATCCAATTGGCACTTCAGTTAACACATTTCAAGTAAGTTTTATGCTCTAAGTGGCTAATAATAAACCGTTAAACTTTCCACTTTTCGTACAGCTATTTCACTGTTCATCCAACTTTGCCACGACCCAATTCCAGACGATCTAATTAAATGCCTTAGAACTTAGAACCATACTCGAGAATATTACAGTAAATTCAGTTGGATTTTCATCAAAATGAGTAATCTAGTCACTTTAAATCAATCAAACTAGTCTCTTGGATAAATAAATCTGAGCTTTCAAATAAAATAGAGAGCACTCTAGTGATTTATATTCCCTAGACAAATGGGTGCCTAATTTTGATAGATAACACAAAAAATCGTCCCCTACATTGGAAGCTAGTTTTGAGTAGAAGTATTTGGAATATGCAAGTCTCCTATGTCAAAAGAGAAGTACTTTTAACTTTAGAATGCACGGTTATCTTGTGGCGACTTATGAAAGCGCCTCCACCAGACGGTTTCAGCTTGGTCGGGTGGACAACATTCGAGCGTCCTCTGTGCCAGCTCTGAAATGGTGTCGCGCAATGACCGAAGAACTGGGCACAAACACGGTAACTCGCTTTTTTTAAATCCATCATAATCGCTTTGACGACGCGTTGAAGGAAGGCACTCCCTGGGCTCTAAGCCGATATGGTTTCTTACGCTGGCCCAATTAATAAGAAAGGAGAAGAGTGCTGTGGTTACTGTATTTGTTAATGTTGCCTACTTGTTTACTAATTTTCCGGGTGTTTTTTCCTATTTTTGTACATTTAGTAGGCTAGCGCAAATAAATGAACTCATCGCTTAAGCTAGAGCCGAATCTGCAGAAAATTTTTTGATTCCCTTAACGAATCAACTCGAAATATATGAGGTCCAAGTAAATAAAAAGGCGCAAGTTTTTAAGATTGGAAAGAAATTTATGATAAAGGTTACTTGAAGGCACAAGTGAGGTGTTTTGAATGATAACGGTGACGATGTGGTCATTCTCCCAGCTTAAAGCGCTTTCGAGCGAAGATGGTAGGCAGTAATACCTCGAGCAATTGCGAAGTTAAATTCTATAACTCGCCGCGGATCAAGAGGAATTGCAAATCTCGAGTTTCTGAAAATGATAGTAATGCCTATTTTTGAAATTTAACCCCAAATATGACCTAAATCATGTTCTTAGAGCACCTTACTATCAATCAAAAGCTAGTTTAGATCATAATTCCCCAAAAAATGTTTGACATGAAAGTAGACTGCAGTGCGCCTAATGGCCATTTGCCACACCAGTACACTTACCCCACAGTACATTGCTGTTACACCCACAGTATACTAACCCAGCCGGTGCTGTTTTCTTTTGCTCTCACAGTGAGGTAAAACTATGCACTGTCTGACATTTCATTGTCATTGTCAGAGGGGTAAACTAGATTACTTCATATCACAGAGGTCACACACCCAAGGCACAACTCAATAAAGTTCAGAAAATAAGCACCATATATACTGTATATTGGCGAAATGGATATTCAGCCCATATCAACCAGTCAATCAATCAGGCAAGTAAGCGAAAAAAATAAAATTTTACAGATTCATGATTAACCCGTGACTGCAAATCAGTTCGGTTCCAATGAAAAGTTTACGAGACCGTGGATTCTTGAAGGCGCAGGGTATATTAGAGATGGACACTTATAGAGGCACCGCATAAAGGCCTACCACGAATGGCATGTCAAAGGATGTCAAGCATTTTAGTCTTTGCCAAGTGTAGATGCATTAGAAAACCTTTAAAGAGCACACGCCCTTTAAAGGTTTTTTTTTGGAGTAAGACGTATAGTGCGTTCATACAGCACCTATCACAGTTGCCGTCCCACTAGACAGTGTGCCATTTGGGTTTGCAACAGTGAATGTACTCAGCCAAGTCTATGACCATGAAGCTAAGAGAATCAAAATATGTTTTGTATTCACGAGTAACTTCGTTAAGCACGATTGTTGGCGAATCGTAGGCAGGAGACTTTTTCAAGAATGTTAATCAGTAAATGTTAACTTTTTAAACACGTTTTATTATGGTATGTGAAGTTATGTTGTTAATCTCAACCGATTTTTAACAAACTTGACCTCCTCCTTTTTTAGTTGGATGATCGAATACGACTGCTCCGCGCAGCTATGGATTGGCAAACCGAGGTGATGTTGGAGACCATTCTCGGTTACGGCGTCGACATTCACTTGCTCGGGCTGCAGCAGACGGCTCTAATGTTGGGGAAGCTCATGCCGAGTATATTTGAGGATCCCACATACAAAAAAGCCAACTGGTTTCGTCTCTCAACAAGCCAGGTGAGTGTTTTAAATGCCTAGTATCTCAGCGAATCGAGAACACAAGCTTGACTTTTGTGCTGCAGCAGTCACAATGCCCCTTTTGAAAGGTCCAGATTGACACGGGAGTATATCACAGGCAAAACAGTACCGTATCAATGCAAAAATATTACTATTCCATTCAACAAATGCTGGAATTGTGCACCCTATTATTACAAATCCCTTGTTTTCTAAAAACTTTGATCATTACTAGGTGCTAATGACTGATGGTTGTAATTAACAACCTCAATTCTGTTTTAGGGATAATTCACAGACTGAGTAGACCTAAATCGGAGTAGCTGTACTGGTGTCTAGGTAACAGACTTAGTTTAAAACCGACTAATCCAATGATTACTGTTACTGGACGGACGTTCCCTCAAACTTTCCATTTATTTGTTGTCAAAACACCTAATTCATGTCATCACACACACCTGCCAATGCATGAAAGTATACGGCATTATAACCACATAACAGAGCGTGGAAACGCTAGCAGAATTTATGCTGGAATATTGAAACCTTTGTATAGAACACATGGTTGCGCATTGGCCTGTCCTTCAGTCTTTAAATAAGTGGTCTAGACCTCTATTAACTCAGAAATGGTCCGATGACAGACGAGGCATAATTTGAGACGTGAAGGCCTGTAGGCAGTGAACAATAACTGGAATGCGACGACTTGGTTTTGAACTTTTTTGAAGTTGGAATGAGTCACACACACCACCTTTGCTCCTCAAAATTTCCTCAACAATTATTCTCTCGGTGGAATTTATAGGAACAGGCAGGTAGAGTTGCGTAGCATTAAAAAGGAAAAGGAAATTTTTAAAAAAAGGCTGTTGAGTTATCCAGGCAAAAAGTGGATTGATTAAGTGAAATACAGAGAGGAATACTAGTATTTAAGGTAAAGAGAGAAATCAGTGTTATTCCAGTGTCACTGTAGCGCCTCGAGACTCCCCGTACATACGGGCTGAGGGATTACCAGTATGGCCTTGAGGCCATACCACCCTGTATAAGTACATTGGCCGAGTTTTAAGTGCCCTGTTACTAAAATCGAGATTTGAACAAATAATTACCTCAGTGCATAGCCCTCATCCTTTTTTGGGCGCCTGCCCTGGCGACATCATATGTCAACCTCCGGCATCTGCCATTACAACGTAGTCGGTGGTGTAGAACAAACACACATGAGCCAACAGCACCGGTGGGTGGATTTGCGCGCAACTGCAATGGTATCTAACCATGTCACCGACCTCTTTTGGCAATTCTACTGGATTTGGAGTTTTGTCTCGTTAGGGAACTGTGTTGGGGGGAGGAGGATTGCGTTGACCATCTTGTATGTCCTTCGCTAGTTTCAAAGAAGGGTCATTCAGTAAGAGATGGCGTTTAAAGTGATTTCATGGGAATAAGGTATCACGTTTACACCTCCTTGTCACTTTGTTTCAACTTCAGTGCTTTTTAGTCATGTAATCTACCTGGGTTCGATCCGATTGGAGGAGATATGGAGGGGGTATCGCGTGTTCACTTCATTGGCACCTTCGTGCAGGTGCTATGGAAGGCTCGGTAACAAATTTTTTCAGATGGTTTACGACTAGTATGGCTTTGCTGGTTAGTAGCTTAAGGTGAGGGTCACCTTTAGATCTTCTGTTAGTGGAAGTCACGAATTCTTCCTTCGGCAGCATATGTCCTTCTACCCTTGCATTAAAGTCCGGTACTAGAAAATCAAAACCGTTTTCTCATAAGATCAGATTCGCTTTCCATTGCCACCAATGCAGCTTACCGAGGCTTTCCTGAAGACGAGAGAAGATGTGCTCCCAGGCCGAAAAAATGTATTGTCAGCATGGGGAAGGGCGGAGGGGTGGAATGCAATGCTCGAATCTTAAGTGCCCCGTTACTAAAACCTAGTGTTAAACAAGCAATCAAAGTATTACACTACAACCAGACCTTGAGACCATAAAATGGAACAACTGCGGCTGACAGTCTGGAGTGGGATTCTCATCTAACGTATATTCTATAACCGTATCACAGAAATACAGAAATTAAGGACGCCTCTTATATTCATTTATTCAAGATTAATTAACTCTTCTGTAAAGCTATTCTAATCAAGATTTATTTCCACTAAACAAATCACTCCAATTATTGTCAAGTGGACAAATTTTCTTACCGTGTGAATGCGTTCCAGGAAGTGGGAAAAAAACAAACCCTTAGTTGGTGGGAAAGCTTGACGTAGTGATAGCTTGATTCACTGAGGCTTTGAGTGTGTCTTTCCTCTCAGAAATAAAGAGCATGGAGCAAATATCCACATTTTTTCAAGTTACCTTCTTTGATTTGCTTGGAAATACGCCCTGGTGTCCACAGACTATGGTCATTTAATGAACCTCAACAGATGAAATAGTTTGCTGGCTACTAACACCTCACTTACTGGCATACTAGCGCCTCGTGTAGTTCAACCTAAAGGTTGGTGTCTGGGTAATAAACCCTTAAAAGTGCAAGATAAAAAGAATTCTTGGAAAATTATAATCCAAGGAATATTTACTACGTTTAGTTTGTGATTTGTCCTTCAAAAACCATTCTGCAGACGAAAAGATTCTTAAAGAACTCAGTTCGACTCAAGGCAAATGCTGCTGCTCAAATATAGAAATGGTGACAAACTTATTAGCTTTAGTTCTATTATAACTGACATTTTTTGGCTTTTAGGTACCAACTACAATGGATACATTCATGTGTTACGGTGCCGTGGTGCCGGACGGCTACGGTGCCGCTTATAACCCCCATCCCAACAACATAGTGGCTGTAATCAGCTGTTGGAAGAGTGATCCCAACACGAACGCCACGCGATTTGCTGAGCTGCTTGAAGAGTCTCTTGTGGAGATGCATGATCTCGTCTTATCGAATCCGGAGTTGGCGATGCAAAAGTCGCCCGAACCAAATCAGTGGACGATTCCAGAGGAGATAACAGGAGTCCTTGATAACTAGCATTTACTCTCACGTAGTAGAATAGCTGCAATACATACTACCTTATTCCAGTAACAATTAAAAAGATACATATGCGGCTTTATGCCAACCCTCAGTCAATTCGGCTGGTTGTGATCTGTAAAAAAAGTTGAGAATGTATTTCCTCATGAGGAATAATGGGAAATGCTTAATCCACACTGCAGTAGTAGACATCTCATACATTTTGCCGTTGTGTAACTACTCCAGATAACAGTTTTGCTGTCTTTGCACAGAGTTATTTGCTTCATTTCAAACTCATTCTATTCTCTCCTGTTTGTAACCCTGTGTGACAAATATAATTCAAGAGGTATCCTGTCTTTACAATTACAGTGACGAAAATTCAGCAGTAAATTATCCTGTGGAAGTTTGTTCTTTGGGCGAGATGTTGAAATCAAACATTGGAAGGAAACACAATATGACACATTATGACGTATTTTAGGCTTTAGCAATTTTGGGGCTTCCAAGATCGGCTTACCTCCAATGCTACTTGTTTCAAATAGTAAGACATTCATTTTTAAAGCGATCTTGAAACATTTTGGCGTGCGTTTTCTCGCTCACATAGTTATCTATGGAAAAATGATACCAATTTTTTTATGGAGAACAAAATGTAGCCAGTCCCTGAATCCTTCCTGAAGTCGAAGGAAGTAATAATACCAGTGTGGAATATGTATTGTCGGCGTACAGATGAATTGAGGGTCACTGACGTGGCCCAGAGACAATACCCCCACCAAACGTATAAGGTCCAGCCCTCAGTATCCACATAATAAAGAGGAGAGTTACTCAGATAACCAAAGTGTTGCAATAACACTTAATGAAGTATAGGGAGGAAACAGAAAATTGGTGCTCACGAGTAATCTTCTGTCAGGCAATCATCGATTTGAAATAACGGCGAGAAGTAACTGCTTCCATACAATGCGCAATACCTACTAACTTGCACAAGTAAAACGGTTAACTTTCGTCAGCCGAACAATGAGCAAAGGCGGTAAGGTGTCGGCCTTAATCACACATATTGCACTAGTCATCCATCCTATGCCTTTTAGTGTCCTCAAAGAATACGAACCATGTGGTATCCCCGAGTTCGTCAATTTATTTTGAAAATAAAGTCGTATTTGCATGAAGGAATTAAAGTTCAGAGTGTGTAATACCATTAAATGTGGTACTTTTTTGAGTTGTTTGCCACATCAGGGAATAAAAAACGCTAAAATGCATTAGTGTGGTCATTTTATGCATAAATTTAAAAAATAATAGATAAAATAATTGGCAAAGATCAATTCAGATTATATGATGCTAAAGGAGGGCACTTTATAAAAGTAGTGCTATATAAAACGATGGAGTAAATTCTAGTTATAAAGCGGCTGTGACTCCGTAGTGATTTGAACTTTATTTGCCCATATCCAAATGTAAGGTCCCTTGCCTCTTGCATTATATGCTAGCGGCTTGTAATGTGGCCTTCTGGCCATACCAGCAGCATTGCTGCTTTAACGAACGCCAAAAATAAGCTATTCTCCTCTTAGTGGCACGTCTTTTTACGACTTCAGGCAAGGTCCAAGGCACTGCAGCACACTCATACAACCATTTCTGCAATGTAAATTGTGTGATAATCATGTTACTCATATAGACACAGTAGATTAACATTTAGCTCAACCGTGTGCCACAAGTCCTCGTTTGTGTTGAGTATGTATAGACTGCCCAAGTAATGTGCATTCATTCGTCCTCAAAAAAGTCTTAAAACGCTTTAGTAGAGCTTACAAAACCAAAATAGCAAACAAATAAAATCATATCTATAAACGTTTAAGGCATTATCTTTTATTTTTTATTAGTCGTGAGGAAATATATTAGTGATTGCTTATGCAACGTTTACTATGTGCAAACAAAAGGCATTTTATTGGCAATTATAATCTTAACTTACGTTTTTTATAAAAATTCTAACTTTCTAAAAAAATTAATAAATATTGGTGCCACCCATTTTTGTTTAAGTTTATTGAAAGTAAAAAAGTTGTCCGCCCTTTAACAGGCGCTTCTTAAAATAATGAGCGTAGGTGCACTATTTCGCCCCATCTAGCATTGATGTTGGATTGTTTACTACTTATTACTATATTACATAAATGTAAGCACTTTAATATAATATAAATGCTGCACTATTGTTTTGTTTTTCGGTATATGGTTATTCTTTGAGGTCCAGCACCAAGTCGAAGCAGTGCACGAGATTTTAAACCTTTTTTAAAGGGTTCTATTTTATTTATTCTAAACAAACCACATGATAGTCAATACATTTTGGGAATCGCAAGGGCCTTGGGGTTGTTTTAATGGCTCGCTTCAAGTCGGTTATGACTTCATCCTTATCACTCCGTTCATTAATATTAAGCACGTCAACTTAGCCATGAGTTTTATGTGCCAAATCTAAGAGTGTATAAGCAGTAGTAAAACTTGTTTCATTAATAAATCAGCACCTGTAGCTTTTATCTTTATTAGCCAAAATAGGGTGGTTTTGGGATTTTTTTCATGCAAATTTCGGTTTGATAAAAGCAACTCCCATCATGTCAAGTTGATTTCGTTAACAAAAGATTTTTGGACTGTCTAAAATAACGTGTAAACTTTTTTAAACAAAATAACTATAGTTTCTTTTTGTTCTTCTCGCTGACCTTTAATATATTTAAGTGATGAGCAACTAAAATGACAGTCGAAGCTGTTGAGAAAACTACTGCTGAGAAGAAGGTCAAGACAATCAATGTCCGGGTTTTGCACCTTGATGAAACTGTGCATGATTTCAGTCTTCTTGTAAGTATTTATTATGTATTCCTGTCAATTGCTGCTTGTGCAACTCCCTACTTTTACTTTTTTAATTTTATAGCATCATGCAAGTGGTGCCGACCTTTATGTGCAAGTGATACGCAAGTTCAACATTCTCGAATCAGATTATTTTGACCTTGAATTTATGAATGAAGATGGAATCAGGGTAATGAAGGCCTATCTTTTACAAAAATAAACATTAATATTTCAGAGTACATAAATATGGTTGTTTTTATTTGAAACCATGATACTTTACAAAGAAAGTTAAGTCCAAACCAAATTACAGTATTCTTGGTTGCAACTATTTGCATATATATATCAGCTTTAGTGTTTCTTTGATGAAATGAGATCTCATGTCTATTATACATCCTACATTTCACAGTATTTAAGGGGTTACCTTTGTAATACCATTCTTTATAGACGAGTTACGGCTTCCTCTGTAAGAATTCATCGGAAAAGGATTTGAATTGTTTATTGTTTTAAACGCCAACTGAACGAATTTACTAAAGACTGTTTTTCAATTATAAAATGAATAAATTTGCTCGGTCAAAAGCCTAGTGTTGAAGTCGAAACCAAACTAATCTTTGATCAAGCTGCATATCAGGAGTAATGCGCTATTTCATGTCTGAAAATGATTTGGACACATAGATACCTTTAAACTCATTTAAAAATTCGTATTCAAGTGGTAACTTTTTATTTTCAAATAAGTGTCATAATTCCTTGTTTGCTTTTAGTGCTGGTTGGATCATACGAGACCCTTGGTGCGCCAGATTGTCCATGGCAAAGATTTGGTTTTCCGATTTTGTGTAAAGTTCTACACACCGCATCCGAATCTTCTTGAAGAAGAATACACGAGGTAAGGTATAGGCTGAGCTTACAAGCTACCAGTCATTCAATGCAGCATTTCATTTAAAACAATCCCTACTTCTAAATTATTTTAACGGGAGTTAATGCATAACGTAGGAGTCCATTAATCGTCCCTGTCCGTAATTTTGGATTATGATATGAAATATGCGTATTTGTGCAAGCTGAGTTTTGGGTATGCGGTATCTTTCCCAGCACTGCTATCCAGAGCGTGGCTTGAGTCTCACTTCGTGTATATTCAAGGCTCGAGTTGTTTGCTCAAACTGGTCTTGCATACAATATTGCTAAGTCGGTTAAATTTTGGCTTTTCGGATGAGAGTCAGTCGCTCACAACTTACTGTCTTTCACGGTCTGTGCTTTGACCTAATGAATTTGGCATGCTGCAATGACCCTTCTTCCTTAAATATCACATCTATCCAAATTTATAGTCATTAAGCAAAATGGTATGGTCTTCGTAAAATTGAAGCATCAAAATCCTCAACTTTTACGTTACGACCAGCCTATTCCAAACGGCATCATTTTTTCTACTCAATTAATTCAAAGTGCCCTCTTTAATTGCGGAGCGAAGTACTGTGTGTCGAAGATGGCTTGCAGTGTCCCTATATTTTTGTTGACGTTGAGGGCACTCTTTTCGCACACTTATGCTCATTTTCGAGAATTGTCTATAAGTACGAACAACCACTGATATCCTGATGACATGCTCAAAAATCATATTTTTTTTTCATTGTAGATACTTATTTGCACTGCAGATAAAACGGGATTTAGTCACTGGTGTTCTGATATGCAGCGAAAACACGGCTGCTCTTCTTGGGTCTTATATTGTCCAAGGTAGGAACCAACTACCTTTTAATCATGTTTAACAGCAGTCAGTTTACTACTTATAACATTTAATTGCATGATAAAAATGGGAAAACTTACTCATCACTGATATTTTTTCAATACCCCAAAGTGTGACGGTAATTTGTTAATTATCCTTTGAATGAGAAGTACAACAGTGGGGTATCATAATTAACATTAGAATGTATGAGATAGCTAAAGTATTTCCTGAAATGATTAAAAGTTTATTTTACGACTGTTGAAAGGTGTGGTGAATGCAAATTGGAGAGATATTGTTGGAGGAATTAAACTGTCAAAATAGAACCGAAGCTCGGGCAATTCACCAAGAGGTAAAATTTAGCAGCAGATTTATAATACCTGGCGCAGGGGGATGCAGCCACATTGTCGCATTGTAAAGCCTCTGAAACGCAAATGCTTGGATTAAACCATGTAGCCTTCTAAGTTTTCTATAGCATTTCACAGTCCAAGGCGTAGATTTTATAAAAAATCAGGACCATTAAGTTTACGAGAAGCTTGTGGTTAAATTAGGATTTGATACCTCATGTACGAGACTAAATGTATGAAATATTGTCAGTCACAAACACAGACATCTTCAAATATGGCACGTCTCCATTTTGCAATCATATTATGTGATATTCGTAGATTTTTCATGGCTGATAAGTTTTCCTCATCATTACAAACCCACTTCATAAAAGGGGTTACACTGTGTGTTGGTCCTGATTGAATAAACAATTTTTGTAACTGATGGCTACCCTTTTTACTCCTAAATATATTTACTGAACACAATTTCCGTGACATTAGCTGAGATTGGAGACTTCATTAAGGAGGAGTATCTAGACATCAGTTATCTACGAAACTTGAAAATCCTCCACGAGCCCAACGACGATCGACTGAGAAGGGTCATGGACTTCCATAAAAATCATATGTAAGTGCACCAAAGGCTACTTTTATACATGCTTAGAATAGCATTAATTGTTTTGGGACAAAGTCGGTTGGTATTATTATCTAGACTGGTCTGAGGTAGCTTTTTTTATAGTTGTTCATTCACGTCTTATTCAACATTTACCTTTTCCAATCTCCGAAATGCATCTTTAATTAGTTTCCATGATTTTTTCTTGGAAGCCACATTAAATTATACTTCCGTTCCCCAAATCCACAGCTTTAGGAATAACTTATTTGAAACTGTAGGTTCTTAAGTGAGACTGACAAGTTTCTGGATTCGTTTAGCTAATTCTTTATCCAAGGACAATTCGAGGATTATTGTTAATTGAGCATTTGTTTTTGTTTAGATAGCTTTCATTAAATCACTGCTTTTTCTCAAATATTGGGCTTTAGGATTCATATTTACTTCTGACCACTATAATTCATCCGCCAAATTTGTTTTTGTCATTTTTGGGAAACTTCGCTGAAACGAGTTAAATTTGGTTCTTAATTTCCTTAGCCCAGGGAAAAGGGCAGTTTGTCCTGCTTTCAGAAGACAATACGCTTTATCTAGTCGTCACACGTTTTCTTGTCAAAATTGAAAATTTGCTGAAATTTATGACTTGATTTCCTAAACCCAATGGTCACTGGAGCGTGCTGTTTAGCAACATTTTGTCGTCCTGAGTGACCTGGCTTTTAAGAAGGGAAAAATACTTGTGTACCCATTGAAGAGAAGAAAAGCATTTAGTTGATTTGATCATACAAGGTAGATGATGGTATGGCGGGAAAAATCCTTACAGAGACAATCAGGCAACGTTTTTGTTCAGAAAGTAGCTATAGCATTAAATATTATCAAAAATAATGGAATCCATCCAGGAAAGCAATCTTTCAAGGGGTGCTTTCAAAGGCATTAAGTCTATCCTCCCGTTTCACTTCAAGACTCTCAGATGCATAAAAATCGTGTTTTTTTTGAACTTATAAATATTGCAACAAGGAAGCTTTGCTTTCCATAAATTCACCTTTACCCACTTTGATGTCAGTATGAAACCTTGTATCTGGTGGGAAGTAACTGTCTGAGAAGAGAACACTGGAGCTCTTGCTCCAAGGAGACGTTTTTCAGATGCAGTGCCGGCTTGTTGAGAGAGAAGCAAACATATTTTAAAGGCTTTTGCTTGAAGACAATTTATCCAAAACATACCATCCGAAGCCACCACCTTTAAAATGAGTGAAAGTTTGGATGCAAATCACTCGCAAAGATTCATTTAGTCACTTAATCCTCACGGACTAAAGCTTAATTTAGATGTGCTGCCATGGAGCCGACTTAATTGGTTATAGCAACTTTAAAATCCTCCAAACTCATCTTGTCTTTATTTTCGGCTCTCTGTTTCTGTGATTTCAAGTGAATTCCACCAAAGTAGGGGTTAGTCCATACGTGCTGTTTATGCAAGAGCTTATTAATTACCATTTATTTTGTCTTAGTATTTACTCGTTTTTGAAGAACTGGTGAGTATAAATTAATTAAGCTATTGTACCACCTGGATCCTTTCCAGAGTACAAAAGAAGCCACAATACCAGGGCAGATTATGTATTGCAGACGTACAGGCGGGTTGGGAGGGCCTGCTACCACAACCCAGATGTCTTGCCACCCAGCGGACATACAAAGATAGAGCCTTAAGAGCCCGTGAAATCCAAGAGAAGGGTTTAACAAATAGTCAAAGTAATATAATTATCACATTTGCGGGATTCTTTCAGTTTGATTAATAATAAATGTGGATCATATAATCTACACTAATTAGTACTCGCAAACCGAACTGAAGAACTCCTCAAATATCTGATTGTGAAGTTGACTCCTCCTCGTTCATTTGAAGAGCAGAATAGTGTTAATTTTCACTACATGGTAATTATATCAGTCCTGTTAATATCGTCTCTTTTGGAGAGAATGAGGCAGAACCCTGACCGCTTCCATAAAAACGTGTGAGTGGAGGAATGCCACTTTTCGTAGCCATGTGACGGGGACGGTGAAGCGCCTATTGGCCGACGCAAAATCGAATCACCACAAGCTGCCGCCACCGCCGACTGGGGCATGGCAGGCCTGTCTGGCAGCCTCTAGGACTTATTCGAATATTTCTCCGCTGTCACCTCTCCTATGCACCTATTGCTGTTGTTCCAGACATCAAAAAGCAATTATGCAGGTGGAATGCAATGGAAAGCTTTGATAAAGTCGACAATGTCTCGAAACAATATTTGCGTTGCGGAACTTATTTGAATAAAAACTAGGCTTGCATTGTTTGTTCTTCGTGAATACGAATGTTGGACGCCTAATCAGTGGCAGATAGTAGCTACGGTGTATTGAAAGTGAATTTTAGCAACCGCTAGTGAAAGTTGTGATTGTATGCCGTCGTTTAACCAGCATTCTCATAAATGCTTCGTCGGAAGGCCTAATGATTAAATTTACTGCTGTATTAGGTGATATTCTCTGTTAAAACACTACTTTTTATTTTAAAAGATACATGAAAGAAAATCTTCAATCAAATTTTTATTTGTCCTGAATATCCTTCGAGTATGTCTTGTGGTAGTGTTTGTCTCATTGTAAGGATCATGTTTTCACTATTTGATTATTTCGGTGATCTCCAGGGCATATAAAATAAAATGGGCAGGTAAAATGCCTATTTTGAATTTTATTATAAAAATCAAATGCATTTTCGCCAAGTCCGGGTTAAGACACGTATATTAGGCTAAGAAGCAGACTCAAAGACCGAAAACAAATAAAATGACAAAAAAATGGCTGTTTGCCGTGTAAAACGCATTTGGTTTTGCAATCAGGTAACAGTTTACGTGCTTAGGAGGGAGGCCGCGCAGATGCTCCACGACGTTGTTATTTATCGCTTTATTTCCCTAGTGGAATGTCTCCGACGGACGCAGATTTCGCGCTTCTTGATACGGCAAGAAAGGTGGAGTTTTATGGTGTGCGCCTTCATCCGGCACGGGTAAGCGTTTGGTGGTGGTGTTTGCTGTTGCTGTTGTAAAAAAGAAATTACCATTTGAAAGTGCTTATTTTGCTCTCCACACTTTCAAGCTACTACGCAATAAAATGGCCAATTTACAACACAAACAAATACTTAGAAAATGGGTAGCAGTAATGAAGGATTTTAAAGCCATTAGCAGAAGACTGTGTTTCAATACAATTTTTGAAAAGCACATATTTCAAGCCCAATTTGTGGAATACATATATGTTTGAATTCTTAACTAGGAGGTCACTAGTGATCCCGTCTGTAGCCAAATAATTTTTAGCAGCCTCTTTACTGTTTAATGAAGGGTGAAAATTCACGTGGGGTGGGGTGTAGGGTGAGGATGTGCCACACGTAAGAAGAGTTAATCCTCGCTTGACAGCAAGAGAAATGGTAAATAAACAATTTACTGGACACAAAGCAGGAGCTCAGGAGTCTTCCACTTGATCAGCTTTTTTTCGTTTTATTTGGATTCTTTAAACACATTAAGCTTTTTCGGTAGTAATTTTAGTGTAATCGTCCAGACTTGGGGCTAATGACTTCTACGCGCGTACAAAATCTTTTTTTGTGCTTCTCAAACATACAGCTCCTTTTATGTGATTTTTAGTAACGGGAAAGCGGTTTTTATTAGGCATTTAAAGAAAAGCAATAATCTCAGCACATTTTACCATCATAACTGTCAAACGCCGAAGTGCCAAGTTGTCGAGTGTACTAAAAGTGTTCAAATTTGTCCTCGCTTTCACAACCTTTCGGGACGCCTAAGTTACCTCTGTGGCGTCCCAACACTGACTACTTTAATCCCGTAAAAGCTAATAATAAGTATTAGTTTCAAAATGCTACAAAAAGTAAATATGCGTGATTTTTGGGCCATTTGGTCCTGAAAAAATACCGATAGATTATAACTTCCTAGTGTGCTGACATTTTATCAAAATATGTTTAGCCATAGTTGGATCTTGCATTGGGGGAAAGGGATAAAGTCGACGAAAAATCTCGAGCAAACATGATCTGCGCGATTGAATGTTATACTTATGAATTAAACATAAGGACACACAATCCGTTTTTAATTCGGGCTCCATAAATACTTAAAAACAATATTGTAACTGAGAATTCCTCCCGGAAATAGTCATGAAAAATGTGCCTCCGATTTGGAATGCGTTGAAGTGTAATAAGTAAAATTTGGACCTTAAGTAGGTGGTGTTATACTTAGGCTTTTTTCTTGGGGCATTAAAATTGGCTCCTAAAATTCACTACCTGCGAAAATACCTGGGGCACCTACTTAAGACGTTGGCAAAGTGTATTGATGGATGTGTTCATTTCCTCAGTTTATTCCATCAGTCAATGCGAAAGTAGATCGGTTTACTACCCACTTTTCCTCCTTCAATGAAGCAGAAATAAATTTAAATAAAATTGATGGTGAGTTGAAGAACTACCCTTGATTTTCTATTTCTAACCAGATGACTAAATACCTTATCTCCCCAATTTCCAAGCTTGAAGAATGAGCAAATGAGAATGATTGGGGAATAGTTTGTAAGTGAATTCGTTTTTAATTCACTGAAACAAATACGTGGTTTTAACGTCCTGAGACTCTCCCGAATACGGAAGAAGGCACAATACTTGGGCAGAAAGTGTATAGCCGACATAGAGAAGGGCTAGGGTGCTACTGACCTAGCCCGGACGCCATGCCGCCCAGGAGAAGTACAGTAGCGGTTACTGAAATACCTGCGAAACCAAATTGAGGAGTTAAACAAATTATCAAAGCAATAAATAGTCCCTCTCTCCGGTCGAGAGTCGTCCTCAGTGCTCCTCTTCGTCAATCTGCCGCATCAGCCATCACAACGTAGACGATGGTGTAAGATTAACACCTATGAGTCACATCTACCCAATTATCGAATTGGTGTGTAACTGTGGAGGTATTTGACTACAACGTCACTAATCCTTCCTAGCAATTTCACTGGATCTAAAGTTTTAAACCCAGTGTATAGGAACTGTATTGGGGGAAGGAGGATTGTGTTGGCCATCTCGTGTGTTCATCTCTGGTTGTAAGAACACTGGCCTCAAAGTAGAGCCATTTAATTAGAGACAGAGTTTGAAGTGATTTCATAATCTATCTGGATTAGATTCAGCTAGTTGAGATATGGAGGAGATATTGCGTGTTCGCTTCAGTGACACCTTCATACCGGTACCGTAGACAGCTCCACAGCCAATGTCACCCCACTTGTTAATAGCATTCCTCCACACTACGGGACTGGGGTAGTTGCCGAGGGTGGACGTCATTTTTACACCTTCTAGTAGAAGTCTTTACGGATTTATTTTATCAGCAGATGATGTTTCACTTCCTGTCACGTTAATGTTTACCATAGTGGAATAGAGATAAGGGCAGTTATCCTTGAGAATCAAGTTCGCTTTCCGCTGTCACCAATGTTCGAAAGAAGACGTAATCTCAAGGCGGAACATGTGTTACCGACTTGCAGAAGGCATAGCTCGAAGACTGTGCCGCCTAGCAGAAGTACAAGGCGGAACTTTAAGTGCTTGCGAAGGTTAAACGAAGAGTTGAACAAATAATCAAAGCAGTGCATGTATGCGCCTAATGCTTGCAAAAAGACATTCAAAAGAAAGTAAAATTCTTCAAAAAATGAGTGATTAAGATGTGCGTATTCCAAACTTAAAGTGAAATTGCCTTGCAACTTACAAAATGCTTGCACAATACATTTTTGGGTTTTTCGTTCCTTTATTATAGCATTTCCTGAGTTAGGTTAGTCTTGGTTATGCATGATGAGACATTGAAACCGATCAGAAATTGTGTATTAGAGGATGACCATGTCTCGACAAACCTCCCAGCTTTGAAATGGCTCAGGTTTTTTTGCTTTTTATTTGCAGGACATGGAAGGTCTTCCAATGAGTCTTGCTGTGACGCATTTGGGTCTAAGTGTGTTTCAAAATTTGACAAAGATCAACACCTTCTCGTGGGCAAAAATAAGAAAACTAAGCTTCCGCCGCAAACGTTTTCTGATCAAGCTTCACTCTATGGATTACGTGAGTACTCTGGTCACTGCAAAAAATTACGTTGGTGACCGACAAAATTGCCTCTCTCTAGCATAAAAATGCATTTTAATTTGGAACAGAATTCCATTTCATTACCCATAGTAAATGGAGGCAGCTGAATGTAGACATTTCACCTTCACATCGCTCTAGTTTATTCAAATTTTCTCAGGCTTTTCTCACTCAAAAAGCTGACCACTTTCCCCGTTCTTATTGATGAGCCTAAATTTAAGTAGTTCAGGTTTACGTTATTCAAACGGAGAATTCTTTGAATTAGTCTCATTACACGAAAAATGCTGCTAACCGATTTGTCTCCTTTTTATCTTTCGTGTCGCTACTGGAAGACAGAAATTCACAGCACCATTGAAGAGAGATTCATTAATTTTCTCATCACTAATGGCTCAACAATTCGTTTGACTGTAAACAATGAATTAATCTAACCTGCCAAATGCACGGAAGAAATCTTTTAAGAAAGGCTTCTTGTTTCTTGCCAAAACACTGAATGGAATTGATGGATTTGTAATTTTTTGCCGCCTTAACAGGATGTTATTGAGTTTCTCTTCGACACGCGAAACGATTGCAAACGGTTTTGGAAGAAGTGTATCGAGCATCACGCCTTCTTCCGGTGCCCTCTTCAAGAAAGATCATCCCAACGGCGACCAAAAGTGGTCACAAAAGGCTCCTCTTTCCGGTGAGCATATTTTGATGACTTTAGTTAATAAACTCACAAATGAAAGTTTATTTTAAGCATTATAGTCCTCCTTTGTACTTATCAGAAGGAACAGAAGCCATTAATTCCAAAAGTTCATAGACAGGTATAAATTCTCCATATAGTTTTATCATTATTAAGTTGCTTAGTTGATTTTTTCCGTGGACAAATTTATCTTCATTGTGTCAATTTTTGTTGTTTCATAAATTGCCTTGACACGAGAATCAAATTACGGACCAAGATTCTTCGAGTCCGTTTGTCAAAAATAAAACGTTCCGTAGAGTAAAAACATAATGGACCACGTAAACGAATGCGAGCAATTGCCTTCATTTTTGCATAGGGGTTCATTAAAAATTTGCCATAATATATATTCAAAGCAAATCTATCAAAACATAACCTGAAAATATACACCAAATATTGCATTTTTTTAGTTTCTGTTTTGTTTTATAATTACTTATGCATGTTTCCTTCTTCGGCGCATCACCTAGCGGAATTTGTGAGCATTCTAGTGATAACTTTTTGGCTGTAGATTCGGCCAAAAGTTTGATGCAGCACTCGAGTCCTGGCCAAATATTTTGCAGCACCTCGAGTCTTCCCCGAAGACAAAGGAAGTCATAATACTAGGACCGAATGTGTAGGGGCGGGGGGACCACTGGCATGCCCCCGAGGTCATGCCGACCGACGGAAGCACATAGGCGGAGCCTTAAGCGCCCGCAAAATCCAAACGAAGCGTTAAACAAACACTCGAATTATTACATTCTGCCAACCGCAAGGGTGAGCGTACCAATGTGCAGTGGAAAGGAGATGCAATTTATTCATACCCCTAAGAAATAGAAATTAAAATAGAACTATTTAGCAGTGCCAACAGTGCTGACCGAATGAGCCTTGGATCAAGTAATGACCGAGTAATGGAGCATATGAAAATGGCGTGATCATCAGAGATAAAATGTTCTCTCAATCATGAAAATTTCATAAATTCGCATATTTTTGCCGAAAAGAAAATGCCTTTTTAGCGTGTTAGGGGACATGCCTTGGTTCAGAAATTGGCGATGGTGTTGGTCTATTTTAGGCGTGAAGTTCAATTCAATAGAACAAACGCATTTCTCATTGGTTTGTAAATTTGCCTTGACTCCGCAAAAAATGACAAATGCAACTCTGGATTAGGGACAAACTCAAGTTGTTCACCAGCGAATGCCTCCCAAAATGCGTTTTTTTAACAATACATGTTATTTACATGCGTTGCCCAAATGTTAGATTCTTGGATGATGTGCTTACCTCCATTGTTCGATGAGTCGAGAAGCATTCTGAATGGGTAATTTTAATTCAAGATCTAAGGTGTTCTAGGTAGTATTACTGTGGAGTCTTAAGATGTAAAATCTTAAGAGTTCGGGTAAGGTATGTTCCCCTAACTGCCATATCAGTGCATATTTCCGGCCAGATTTGGTTCCCGTGAACAGTTTATCTATGGTGCATATCGCTTCAGTATAAAGGCCTGGCACTAGAAGTTTCGACTGCATTCATTCAATAAACTGTTTAGAGAATTTTCTTAACTATTGGTAAGTTTTACTCTAAAATCCATAGTGGAGTTGTTTTTCCTAATAATTACTTCTGGAGTCATGAGTTAGTAAATTGAATGTTTATTTTTAGTTATATTGGCCGAACACAAAAGGAACTCATCCGTTTCATGCGTGAAAGCAACGTCCGAAGACCACCGTTCAAAAGGTTTGCGTATTTCCAGATAATAGAAAGGAGGGAAAGAATAAATTTGTCGCTTACTGGAACGTCAGCCACCAAATTTTCTACCCATTAGTTGGAAGTCCTATATGAGATGTTTCAAAGAAATTTGTTCTTTTCAAAATGGGCAAGCTATTTGGTTATAGCTTGTAATTCGCCAACTTTTTTTACTCAGAATGAGGCCGTCTGTTGTCTGCCAAAGTTTACCCCTGTACTTAGACAGCACTTAGGATCTGCACTTTAGAAAAAGTAAAAAAGGAAATTCTTTTGCTTTCCTTCCACGCAACTGAAATCGAATTCACTTCAGACCACTTCACAACCGTCAAAGTAGGTGTTGAACAAATCTGCGTGCTCCCTGTGTTTGCTTACACAAAAATATAGGCAGAACATCTTTTCGGATTGTAGAAATAGCCAACACTGAGGCAAGTATTCCTATACCTTCAATTGTAAGAAGCTGTTTCTTCTCTCATAGAAATGTTAAGGTCGCTTATTTTGTTAAAGGGGAGTAACATGTGTTTTGAGGGGAGGGAAATAAGTGGGGTCACTGTGGGGGTTTGCAGGCCCTCAACAGCAAGAAGAGCACATCCGACGATGCTGACGGGTCCCAACTACGCACACGCACGAATGGGCACCATGTCGATGACCCTGCGCTCCAAGTCCGCCGACCACCGGCGACACCAACTCTTCGACTCAAGTCAACTTCATCTCCATGGTGGAATCATCGGTAGTTCTCGCAACTTGCTGGACCAGGCTGTTGCCGGTGTTAACAGCGTCAACCAATTAAAGCGCGCTCACTCCAGCTTCGTTCCCAACGCCACTAACATCGGCAAGTCCAAAGTTCCTCCTTTCTATCTTCCGGCCTTATACTAATAAAGTTTTAAGTTCTAAAATGAATTGAATGATAATTAGATTTTAAATAGATGTCTGTAGATGGCGAATTTTTTTGTGCATTAACTGTTAAAAATTAGGAAGCACCTCCTTGTTCACTTAATAGTACCAAAAAAATGATTTTAGTTTCATAAGAGAAAGTAGTTTGTTAAAGTGGCACAAGTATGCACAGATCTTGTTAAACCTTAATTTTTTCCCCAGATGTAGAGGTTGAACATTTAGCCGGCAAATTAGGTTATTTCGGGTGTTTTATTTTGGAATATGAATTTAACAGTGTTTAGTGTTAACTTCATTTACCGTGTTTATAAATTGCAGGATTATCGACTGGAGCAGTGGCGACAAGCGGATACTCTACAATGGGTGAAAGCAGCAGCGGTGGTCACTTGGCTGGTGAGGGGTTGGACGCTGACGGCAAATCGCTGGAGGAGAGCGGTGGCGGCGGCGGCGGTGGGCGAGGTAAAGTAATTGGTCAGGAGTTAATGGGTACGATGGTGCCTCCCGCCGGCCTCGTCCGCACTGATTTCGATGGGCAGCCGAGTCCCGTCGCCACTGTCCCACCTGCCGTGCTCGCCTCCACAGCTTCGATCACTAATACCACCATGGCTAATTCTGCACCTACTGCGGCACCACCACAGCCTCCGCAGAAACCCACTAGAATGTCTGTTACGGGCTCTACTAGGCGACAGAATAATGAATTTGTCTACGGAGCTCATGTTAGTTCAATGAAGAATTTATTTGCAATGGTCGTAAAATACACATCAAATATCCGAGTTTAACTTTGTTCATGGTACCCCTTGCCATCATCGGCCTGATAAGCAAATAGCCCTGTTTTGAGCGTCCCGAACCCACATACTGCACAAGTCGCTGAATTTTATTGCGCCATTAACGCAAGATTCTGATCAACGTCAGTCTTTTCGCCCTAAGTGTGGTCGCGTTGCCAACCATAACCGTCCCTGCCTCATTTTAATTGCCGTATAGATGACCACTTCACCAAAGCTGTACATGAAAACAGTATTCATAGCAGTTGCTTTGACTGGAAATAGAATTGAAATTTATTCTCCATTCTAAAATTCCTCAGTTTGTCGGAAAATGCTCAAGTTGATGGCGCTTTCCGCGTGCATCCAGCCACTGCTATGCATGAGTTAAATTTTAAACAATTCTCCTCATTTGGTGGCACTTCATTCATCAAAGTAGTTAGGTAACATTTAACCAGTAACAATTAATAGTTTAAATTATTTGAAACAAGTCTAACTAGGCGGCTATTACTAAACTTCATGAAATGCAATATGCAAATCGACAACGATGAAAAGCAAGTTTATTACGGGACTTTGCTTACTTCCTGCGAACTATGCGAAGGCTTGAACTCTTCTTCTATGAAACCCTATGGAAATTGTAACTCTTAAATGAAACTTTTGGCTCATTCCCTAGTAGAACATTGTAGTTCACTACCTGTCCGGGTGTAAAGGGGAGCAAAACAAAATTTTGTCCCAGTGACGTTTTGAGATCTGCATACTCTAGCTATTGTATGTTCTCAATTTAGGGCGGTACACTCAGGCGGCAGGCCTCTCTAGCTGAGCGCCGACAGGGTGAAGTCTACGGTGGAGATAAAGCTGAAGGTCAGTGATGCCCTTTTTTCTGGATTCAGTCAAATTTGTACAGACTGTTGTGATGGGACCGAAGTGATACGGAATTAGTATTTGCTACTTCATGCTTGCAATTATTCACTTGACTGAAGTTTTTTATCATTATGCTATTAATTTGCCGAGGCGGGTATAAATGCTTGTTTGACGTCAGTAAAAATGAGTGAAGGAAGTCCGAATTGGGATTTGATTTTGCAACTGCCGCACCATTGTCATGCAAGCTTTAAACTAAGAGTGAGAGGTGGGTAGATGAAGGGATCGCTGTTGGGTTTCCCCTAGGCCATAACTCTGTTATCAGGGCTTGTGCAGTTTCAGCACGCCAATACCCTCCTAGCGACCACAAATTATGCCTAACCAATGGCAACTGCCTCTCTCATCGGCTTTCGCTTTTTCTTGCGTGGCTAACCTAATTTGAGCTCGTACCCCCATTGGACCGGAGGAGAGAGCTGTTGTGCATTAAGTCTACTTTTTGAAAAAGAAATTACAGTTCACTTACCCGACCTTCAATTTTGAGGGGAGAAATTGTGAATTTACTTGGATTTAGACGTTTTAGTCGGGCTATTTCCGTTCTCGGGAAAAACATAAACTTCATCGACAAAATCGTCCTGCGTGATTAATTGACCTCTAGACAAATGGAGAGGCATGTGAATTGCGAAGTTCTAAGGCTTTAAACTTTGTTTCGTGCTACAAACAGTTATTTAAACTCCCTTCTATCCTGCGTGATAAAAGGTGCTTCTGCAGGTAGATGTTACGTGACTCAAAGATTACTGTTTTCTGCACCACTTATTCCTTTATTAATTTTAGACTTCGTGCTTTATCTGATAGAAATGACACTTTACGTTACGTTTTTCAGAAGAACTGATTCTGCACAGTAAGCAAATGTCAACATCAGCCATCTACGCTTTTGGTCAACAGCCACAAACCTCAGTGCAGGTTCTTGTCAAGCCTACAAATGGTCTGCTGCCATCACCAGTGAGCACCACAACGATGACAATGAACACCGTTATCACAACAGCTCAAGTCAGAACTCCCTATGTACATGATCCAACGACTGGTGATGTGCTATTTACCACCGTTTCTGAGAAGAATCTCCAACCGCATACACCATATCGTGAGGTACGTCCTAATTATCACTTTCAAAACCACTATTTCATACATATGTTTCATCGAACGATGTAATTTTGCGTGTTATTAATTCTTCTTACATAAGGAGGAGATACTTCAAGCAGAAGAAAACGTCGAAGAGACCCAGCTACCTCCCTCCATGAAACTACTGGGTACATCTTGTCGGTGTAAAACCACGGCTACTCAAACGGTTCCAGCCAGTGACGAGGAGGAAGAAGTTGGTCGCGGGAAAATGGACGATGCCGAAGTGGTGGAAGTAGCGGAGGTAGCCGTAGGTTCGAATCCAGACAGGCCTGGTCGAAAAAAATTGCGCCAACATTCGAATCAATCGTCTTCAGGACGAGTCGACTCTATTTTCGATGGTGGTACGGACTCCTCGGCCACAGCTGCCCAAATCGTCGGAATCGACCAGTGGAGCTCCAGTGGTACGGAGAGCACCACCGGAGTGATTATACGCAGTGGTGTTACAGCCGAATGGACAAACGAACATGAGGTGAAGCCAAATCCAGAATCTTCGATTGCTCAACCTCAACCGGAACAAGTGGCCAACTACCCGATACGAACGGAAAAATCAGAGAATGTGATATATGTTCATTAACCACACTTATTAGATACATCATTTTTAATAAATTACACAAAAACATTTTGCGATTTTAGATGAACACATTATCAAACATGTTGCCAACCGACACATTACCTGCTCGAACAGACCAGGCCCGAGCGAGTGCTCAACCCTTTGGCTTTTCATACGGGTTCTCGAGGTCAATTCCAGCTGGTGTCCATTTGGCTGGCTTGACGGATCCACCTGATAACAGCAACTTTTCTAAAACTCCTGAGATCGGTTTTCCAACTAATTGGGTACTTTTTAAGATACTTTTAAAACTTTCGCTTCAAATCACTAAGCGCTAATCTAAATTCAGGTAAATTACTCAGATGGCCTTTCGGTGCACATCTGTTTAAATCCAAAGATATAAATTGTCTTATTGATGTAGTTCATATTTTGGAAGATTTTGATGTTTTTAATTACGTGGAATGTTTCCCACTTCAATGTTCAGGTGAGGGACAGACAAGACCTTCCAGTATCGGCGGAACCTTTTAGCTACCCTAAGCTGACTCCATTCGGCTTTGTGCCTCGCCAACCAGTTCATTCCTCTCACATGCTACCTCCTCATACATGCAACGTCCAGGGTGGCTTCTATGGCGAGGGAGTAGCTCCTTGCCTGTATATGCATCCACTTCGACTGCAGGCATGCATTAACCATATTTTGGCTGTCGTATTAATTGTTCGCTGCCACTCAGAGAAATTAGGCGTCCATTTCAGCGTTCCACTGGGAAGAGAGCGTTATAATGTTTAAAAAACATAAGTACTTGTTCAAATAATGGGGTTACTGGCCGCTGTGTTGAGCGTGACTGAATTCATACATAGGAATCCGATGTTTGCTAGTCATTTACTTCAAGATTACAAATCCTTTCTATACCATTACATCGTATTAAGGAGAACTAATTTCGCTGTTTCGTACCCAAAGCAGGACTGAGATATTCCACCAGCTAGCGGAGTGTAACGGTTACTAAGTATTTTATTAGCATGTTCAATGAGTTGATTTTTTGTGACAAAAGCATTGCGTCGATTTTCGAAAAAGGTAATTTTTTTTCTTCCAGGACATGAAGATGTGTCAGCGGCAGCACAGAGATCGTGTTGCGGGACTTCACCAGCACCACCATCATCACGCAGGCCATCGTCACCATCATCATCACCGAGGTCATCACAAGGGGGAGGAGCACGGGACACAGGGTCAAGCGCCCCCAACCCCTCGTCCAACCGCAGATGTTTGTTGTCATGGCCAACCGCGATATCCCTATGGCGCGTACAATGAGAGCTCCCCTTCTCACAAACGCTCCCACAGGAAACGAGATGCAATGCCTTCAAGAGATGCTTGTGTGGCACAACCATACAGACTTACGAGGAGGGGCAAGCATCGATACAAAGATGCAAATGAGTGGGTTTGACTGGCATCCAATGTCTGCCTTTTCCAACTTCCACTTGGTGAAGGATACCTTTACCACATAGGTTATCTATAGGCGTAAAGGCGAATAAAGGCTTGAAACCTATTTATTATCAACTTACCATATCACTAACATGTTGCATGAGAAGTAAAAGAACCTTTATGGTAAAAATACTTACAAATATTAAAGTCACCATAGCGTCTTTTATAAAATGACAATCTATTTGCAAAACGGCGTGCATTTCCAGTGTTAGTCATTAGAGGCAGTAAATTGGACAGGTCGGTAAAATTCAAATATCTACCTGGGTTCCTGGCAAATGTGCCACTTAAAAACCCATATATGATTGATTATGTGAACAGTCTAGAATATTTAATTACTGGACAATTTAAATAGACAACCGCGATCAGGATCTGCATCAAAAGCGTTTGAGGGAGGCGTCAGCGGTGACGGTGGTGATGAGGAGGAGCCACCAGCGCTGTCAAGCCATGGCCACCACAATCACCGTCATCTAACCCCCTTGGGTGCACCTCAACCACCCACACTACCACTGAAACCTGGTGAGGCGAAAGAGGAAGCGCATGTATGCAAACTTCACTCCCAGTCCATTGTTACTACAGCTGTTGCCACCGGCGGCGGTAGCAAGCGACGTCAGGAGGAGGGTAGGCCTTCCAAAAGCGACGATCGAAAGCAACCAATAGCAGGTAGGAGGGTGGTGGGTCCCAGGTCTCTGTGAATAATCCAACGGTCAGCTAATCTCGCTTTATTATTGACTCTCAGTTGGTGGACATCACCACCATCATCACCACCATCACCGAGTCTTACGAGAACAGGAAGAACAAGTGGAAGCTCCCCATCGACTTAAACGTCGACCTGTTCAATCGCCAGCACTAGTTGGTGAGGAGCCGCAGTCGTGGGGAATTTCGTCACCGATTCTTGGGGAGGAGAGGAGTAGAGTGGGGGTCACCCAAGCATCTCCAGTTCTCTCCACTGTCACCTCTACTGCAGGGAAGAAGATACCTGTTCCTAAGGAGTATATGGAGAAGATTGGGGTAATGGCCACTGCCATGTATTTGCTTAGTGACACTGTGACATTTTCATGCAGAATCCATAGCAGTTTTATCTTATTTGCGAGAGCGGACTCTGAATATCCTCATGCGACCCCTATGAATTCGATAGACAGGTAATTTAGAGTTATCCCCCAATTTAACCTCAATATGCAGCCCTTTTACTTTATGCAATAACAGAACTTTGAAATTCTTTGCTTGGCTACTTAAGTAGCCACGCAACGAATAACTTTGTATAAGGACATGCTCTTCCGACGTCGTGGGAAAGTGACTATGCAAGCCTTATAACTCGGCATTCTTATTTTGATTTTATATAAGAACGCTTGTAAAAGAACTCATTAGGTTACGGTAATTAACTCACCATCAATATGAGTGAATACCGGTTTTGAAAGTAGACTTGATGTAATTACAATCTATTCATCACTTTTCTAGTCCCACAAGGCAAGTATCGAAGCCCTCAAAAGGGAGCTGCGTTCAGTGGAGACGGCGTCGTCGGTTGTTACTACGGCAAGCACTGCAGCTGCGAAATCCAACATTGCACCGTCTCGAGGAGGCTTAGGCAGAAGTAGTGCGTTTTCTCGAGGTTTCATTCCAGAAAGCAGTGGACAGCACCCTCCTCCCTCTATTTCTCCTTCGGATGAAGCTGCAGCCCGTCTAGCTGACACTTCAGGGTCGGCGTCATTGGGGGATTTTAGAAGTGCCATTCTAGCAGGCGGTAGTGGGTTAGGCGAGGATTCATTACAAAAAAAGACTCCTACACAGATTGGAAAAGGTAGCGAAGGTAAATGAATATGCGTAGCTACCACGTCTTGCACTTTGATTACTTTGTTATGTGTTTTTTTTTCGTTATTCAGGATTGTTAGCCGCACCTCAGGATGCCACCCACCTGGAGTCGGAATCTGATTCTAGTCCAGAGCAGGTGGGCATGCACAGTATAAGACGCTCTTTGCGCGAAAGTACCTCGAGGCATTCCGCAATTCCACCGCCTGGAATGTCTAGTCTTGGTGAAGCCCCGAAGCCTCCCTCCCTGCCACGGTCGTCCAGCTTTTCATCAACCAGTTCTTCTGACTCCTCTATTGTCTCCTACTCGCGTTCACAGTCTCTCTTCTCACATGGTAGACTAAAATGGGAAAGGAAGCCACTTTTTATGAACTTTTGTTAAAATATTAGTCATGGTGAGAGAACTCTTCATTTGGTATGGTAATGTACTGTAGATTTATGTGAAATGGGAACAACAATCATTTTATTAAGTAATTTAGGGGGTGTTTATCGGTTGCTTGTCATAGTAACCTTTAATTTCATGTTTATTTTACTTCTTTCACGTGCTTATCTTCTTCACAAAAGGTGCGGCACTTTCGGTTGATTCAAGCGTTTCACAGCCGTCCACATCCTCGAATATGTCGTCTGACGAGGAGCCAAGTTTTTCGTCGACGTCACCGTCACCGGAGTACTACTCACACCGACGCCAACCACGCCATCACCACCATACTTGTCACGAATGCATTTCCCGCTCGCAAGGGCACCTACAATCCTATGTCGGCAGTAGTCATCGCATTATCAGCCGCCATCATCAGCGGAATCGAAATTACCACCAAGACCAGAAGTCTGAAGGAAAGCGAAGTAAATCTAGTCGCTCCTCTCGTGGCGTGCGACCTGATCCCATGTTGCTAAAGACCTTTTTCGATGATGAGATTGCATTGGAGACAATCGCGCGACAGCAGAAGCTGTTGAAGCGTGAGCTGGCAAAGCAGAAACAGCTTGCAGCAGCGTTGGAAGAAGCGAAGAGGCGAACTCAACAGTTACTGCAAGAGGAGGCAAATGTGGAAAAGAAGGTGGAGGAACCGGCTAAGATAAAGGAAGAGCAGGAGGGGGAGGTACCTCGGAAGGGGGGAAAAAGAGAATTCTCCTCGCCTGCCGGTTCCCCTCATCGTGGACATCATCGCTCCTCATCCTCCGGGCGAAGACATCATCACCATCGTAAGAGTCGGCGGCATCGTCGGCAGCCTAGTTATTCTGAGGAAGAGAGAAATTCCGAAGAGGAGCACAAAAAACTCTTGTAAGTAATAATGTATGCAATGTTAGTAGCATTTCATTTATATCTAATTTTTGCCGATGCGGTTCAGTTTGATGACATTTCTAAACAACTTCTGTTCATAAATTGATATTGGGATCGCTAGAATGCATTCGCAGCTATCAGACGCAAACTAGTGATTCATTTAGGCACTATAAAGTTCATACACGAAGTTGACGCTATCTGGCCCATTCCGTGGTTGCTCAGGAGAACTTATCATGCAATAAAGTGAGATTCATTTTACGACGAATTGATGATGTAACCAAGCGTTTAGCTCCACTAACTAGTACAACGTCTGCAATTTGCATGTTTGGATTCAATGGAGCATGGTAAATCATCTCCAAATCGTCTACTTGTGCTGTACTTAAAGATCCTTGCATGAATGATAATCGTAATGCTTCTGTTGGTAACTAAAACATCGGTTAAGTTTAAAGCAAGCCTCATTGAAATATAATTACTTCCTTCACTCTTAGATCAGACAAACATGAGGAAGAGTCTGGTGACCGCGCCTCGCATCGAAAGCGTAGTCGATCAAAAAGCCGACACCATCGGCATCGCAAGATGAGTCCTAATGGAAAGGATGAATCTCAAGCTACATCTTCAAAGGAGAAGGGAAATAAGGAGGTCACAGGAGTCCCAGAAGAGCAATATGAGTCTTCCAAACCTCAAAAGCAAGTGGCTGAACAAGCCCATGGGGAATCCAAAAAGGGTAACCTATTTACTTATGTGTAGAACATTATAGGGGACTTATAAATAATTGAAAACGCTTTGCAGTGGGATAGCATTTCATGATTTCTTTCCTGAGTGTGATTTAGGACCCATTTGGGTAATCCCGAATGCAGAATAAGATAGTCGAGGCAATAAATATGTTCACATTGTTACTTATTGCCATTCAATAGGGGAGTCTGCTCATGCTGAAGTAGATGGAAAAGCGAAAAATTTTGACCAGCCGGGTGAAGGGTTGCCTCCTCCCCCTCCACCTCCACAGTCTCCTCCGCCACCTCAGCAGGAAGTTAGCTCTACCATTAATCCATCCCTTCAGGCATCGTCACTGTCAAAGGTATTTCTTCATCTCAAAAGCAATTATGATTAAATAATGAAATGTTTGCTTAAGTCTGTATTAATCATTTAAAAAGTACAATTATGTTGAATACAGAAAAACAACTCAATTTCCCGAGTAAAACTTTGTGGAGGTGTAATTACATTTATTCTGGATTTATGTATAGCTCATTACTCAATAATTGTATTCAAATATAATTTTAAAAAAAAACTTTGTAATTTTCCTAAAAAGGAACGCTATTTTGAAATGTTGTAGGCTTCGGATTCACGAGCGCCAACCACCGAGAAGCAAGATTGCAAACCGCCGACTGAAGAGGCGGGTACAGTCGCCCGAGACGGCAGTCGACAATTTTGTTCGCTTACCATCACTGAGGAAGCCGGTCTTGCAAGAGACATTATCAAGGAGGTAGGATAAAATTACCTCGTGATTGAAAGGACATTTACTTCGATACGTAGTAAGAAGAGGACATTTAGATAATTTGTTTATGCAACCAGCCTTGCCTGATGGACTAGGTGGGCAATAAGGTTTATTGACATTGGCATTTAAATCACATTATTGCAGCCCCCTATGTAACCTAATTACTTCCATCGCTCATTCAAAATCACTCGTATATCACCATCTAGGTGCGCCAAGAAATGACTATGCCTCTCTTCTAGATGTTAATTTCTTAATGACGTGAGTGCACGTGCTCCTGGAAGCACTTCAGATTTTGGTGTGACACAACTCGGTGCCAGTGGGGTGATCAATAAGGCATGCTGCAATTTCCTTGACAGGTCTTGAAGCACACATATGCCAAAGTGTCTTCGGAGGCCTCATCGCTCACTCATGCACCCCTGTCGGCTTCCTCCATTGTACCGCCCTCTCAGCCTAACCTCGCAAATGATCCTTCAACCGGCAAATCCACGAAAAGAGTTAGTTGTAGATGAATGTCAACCCTCTCGAGTTTACTCGTGTACTTTTTTATGGTAATGAAAGACTGAAATACGGTATGCTGGTATTAGGGAGGAAAAATTGGACTTTTCTACTTAGATTTAGTCCTTGGGTTACAGCTTTTTTTACAAACTTTTCTAGTTTCTGCTAAATATTTCAGACTTATCGTGAAGTGTTAGAAACAGATACTACTCCAATTGCTGAAAATTTCAGTGGGTTAATACTTAGTAAGTGTTGTTGCACGGCAGCTTCAGCCTTACCCTTCAAAGTCACATCTATTATCACAGTATGTTGAGCCTCTGCGGGGTGTAAAGTTAGGTTAAGCGGTTGGTTAGTCTACTTGGTTCAGCTAAAGTTTTCACATTTCACTTATTTCAATCTTCGTATTCTCGGCAAATGCCACTTTTCATTTTCACTTAAATTATTTTGGATTGTCTGTAATATTGCAAGCAAAATGTGAAAAAATCACCTGAACAAAGTTAAAATTACTGAGTTATTTATATACCTACCTTCCTCGGTTCCATTTTTAACTCGTTTATAACCATTTTTACCACTCGTTTGATTCCACGGCCCTGTAAATTGTATGGAAATTTAAAAAAATAATAACTTAAGTTGAAGTTTGTGCTGGATATCTAATACTTTTAGGGGTTGTGAAGAGAGAGAACAAAACTGGGTTATAATGATCATGTAGTAGCAATTGTGCAACACCTAAACAAACATTTGATCACAACTAGTGTTTGACCTGGTCTTGATTTATGATTTTAGACAAAACTACTTGATGGTAGTTTTATAAATCCGATGGAGACATCGCATCACCACGAGTTGACGAGCACCTGCCTTGAACCTGTTCCAGAAGGTCGTGTGGCGGAAACGTACTCGGCCAGTCGGCCCTACTGCCCCGAGCTCACCACTTTCCTCGGTACCAACGCCAAAGATCAAAATCATGAAGGGGAAGAGGGGGAGGAGGAGGAAGATGAATCCGACCTTGATGTGGAGGAGATCGATTCTGACTCCACCTCGGCTAGTGAGGGCAGCGAGGACATCGAGCCCTTTCCTCTTCCACCACCTGACCTCATCATGATGGAGGAGACTCGCCAGTCACCTTCCATCACGCAACTGCAGTGCGGCAGGGAGCTTCATGAGGTTATCGAGGAGATAGAAGGTGGAGCAGTGTTCGAGACGTCAATGCTGGAGCATTCAGCACCTCTGAAACCCGTCACTCCCATTCGTCTTTCTCAGATAACTGTGGTGGAGCAACCCGCATTGGTCGAATATGGCGACTCTAGCGGTGTAGGCGACACCGAAGTTGGCGGTGAAAAGGAGGAGGAAGAAGAGGATATCAACACGGAGATTGCGGATTTTGTAGTAGTTACCCCTTCTAAGAAGTCAAGGAACCGCCGGAAGACTGCTAGGCAAAGGCAAAAATCTGCACTCGAAACGAAACCTACCACCGATAATACTGCGGAGATCTGAGCATTAGTGAGTTGAGTCGCATTTTGTATTCTTACTTTTAAAAGCAATTCTATGATTTTGTGAAATTAATTACAAGTGTCCATACTTCCTGATTAATTATTTGATCAGTCATGGCTTGAAGGCATGCAGAAATCCGTAGCGCTTCAATTGTTTTTGAAATTTAAAACTAAAGGCACGTATTTGAGGCCTTTGAAGGTTGAGTTTTTCTTAACAAACGTGCAGCATGGTTTTGAAGCACAAAGCACTTGATCCATCTTTAATCATAGCCAATATTCCGTAATTTGTGTCCAGAAACTGAGACTTCTTAATCCTTAAAACAATTTTAAATACAGTGAGCTTGAATAATTTGATCCATGCTTGACTTAATTTATTTAACACCTTGTCTTCTCTAACTTTGACCTTAAAAGAGATGGGCACTTTGTCATTTAATACATTATGATTCTCAAGGCAACTTCAAAGGACCATTTTTTTGTTGGAGGTGCCTCTTGACGAAGCACAATCTGTCGCATTTCTTATTCCTGTGCGCGCACTTTATTTCTCGAGACTTTTCTGTCGATTGGACGAAGCGTGTTTTTTCTAAAGATCCTGGCCCAGCACTTGTCTAAACAAAGGTCTTTACACCCTAGTTATTTTATTATAAAAGAAGCGAAATAGTTTACAAGTTTGAGAACTCTAAAAGTTAAAATTGCCGGAATAAATACTTAAGATGTTTGGCGTGCCAGATTTACATGATCTTATGCCTAGTTTGCTAACTGAATCCTTGCTATAAATGGGCTAAGAATTGAAAGGCTCTCAAAGATAAAGTCATCGAATCGACGCTTGTGGAGGCACTACTTCTGATAAACTGCGTAATTAGTTCTGGGGTTTCCATTATGATAGCGCCAAACGAAATTCTACTTTTCCATTGGTTGACAGTAACAATGACACGCGTAGACTGCCTCTATAACATAGTTTGATTCATTGTGAACGATATACCTCTCAAATCATGCCGAAAAATGAATTTGTGGTAATCGAACAGGATATGCCTTGGAACCTACAAGAGGCTGTCCTGAGAATTATTCAGTCAGTCCTCTCCACTACCTCTCCACGGAAGCATATCAATTCAACTCTGTATTCAGCCTCGGCGTGCATTTCTGCAAGGTTAAGAGAGATTGAGGATAAGGAATGGCAGGTTGTTGTCGTGCTTGGTTCCTTCACTACAACCTGTATCCACAAGCCTGGTCGCCTGCTGTCAGTGTTCTACAAACCCTACAACATTCTTATCTGGCAATCTGTGTAACAACATCACAGTTTCGAATGCCCATGTTACAATAGTAGCATTTTATCTAGTTGATGCTGATTTTTTACCCTTTTACATTTACATGCGTTTACATATGTAGACAAGAAGCTACTTTATCTTAACCTTCTGAGCATTGTCCTTCAAGTCCATACATAATGCCCTTCAATTACATTATAGTAGAATCAACAGGTTTGTTAAGGCCTTATGGATTTTTGTCTTCATAGTTAAATAAATACAAAGTCAAATGAGTCGAGGCGCATCTGGATTAGGCTCAAAACCGCTCTCAGAGTAAGGCGTATTTCGACGATTTAAAGTGAATGCCCCGTGGTGTTGTCGAGTAAATAACGACTGCTTTTTCAGTTTGGATGAAGATTACTGGTTTGATTTCGCGGACCGTTGCCGCGCCATACGGGTAGATTAATTTTAATCATCATCTCATAGATAACCTCGTCAAATTTATGCTCTCAGTAAGAGGGAACACGGTAGATGTGCAAAGAAGTGGACTTAGATATTAGAAATACTTAAATTCATAGAAAAACTTTTAGGAAATCAGTTCTGTAGAGAGATTCCTATTAATTGGGCCGCAAATTAGATGCGAAAGCCAGTTACAGTGCTTATTTTTTAGTTCCAAAGGTCTCTGGCTTCAAACACACATATTGGTTTCTCTCAAGCTCTCCTTGTCGGATTGAACTTTATTAAATGTATGATTAAAAGGATCAAGTAAAAGATATTCCTGTGTTTCTCATTATAAGCGTAGCTTGTTGGACTCGTTCTCTTTCAGAAGCCCCGTAAGTGAAATTCCTAACTATCTTTTACCACACGGCGTCAGTCAGCTATCCGTTGAAAGCACGTCTGTGTGATCAAAACAATGACCTAGGTTCGCCCAAACGTGGCCGACAGGGCATTGTTTCAATTTCACCTTGACTTTCTATTACTGGCAGGCTGGTTCTAATAAAGCCAAGGAATTTGATTTCTGGAGCAGTTGTGCAGTTCGCGTGACTCATGGAGAAACACATCTATCAGTCATGCTTTTCAAAAAACTCCAGGGTCAAGTTGGTGCTGCTTTAACCTCATGCTAATAAATTGAATCTGTTTAAACGCAGTTATGTGCGGGAATATGACTTGCCTTTTGCACATTTATTAACTTACTAGTGATCTCTGTACTCAAAGGAAGCTGGAAAATTCTCTGAAATTTTCAAGGGTAATAATTTCTATATATTTGATTAGGTGTTATTATATGTTTTCCGGCTTTTCAATCGTTCTAAAAATCCTAACAATGATAAAATTCCCACTTCTGACCAGTAGCTTTTTTTGTAAAATATGTTTATGACAATTTATCTGAGTCTTTTACAATTTCAGTGCTTATACGGTCAAAACATCTACCTCAAATTCACTTAGTACATAAATGCCGTAATGTTTTGTCTTTAAAACTCAGGAAAAAAATGAGTTTCTATGAGGAGTTTAATTTTGGAGTTACTATTTAAGTGATAAATTAGCGAGACTGTGGCAATAATTTACGATCCGCATTATTTTCCTCCGATAGGAAAACATGAGATTAATTCAGCCTCCCTCTGTGGCATATCGATGTCGATATTTTGGCCTTGATACGTTGTTCTTTGTTACATATTGCCATTCTTCTATTTCAGAACTATGGGCTCCTCTCGGCACTAGCTCTGCTCCATCCGAGCCCCGCATAGCAACATTTGTTGTTGTAGTGTTCTCATCATCTTTTGCTATGCACACTGAAGCCGCTACATCACCAGTTTTTCGAAGGCATTTCGCGCTTGACACCCCTCTTGAATTTTGTATAAATGGTTCTTAGATTTCATTTTCTTGCAGTTATCTTCCCATGCGTTCATACATAACACTACATAGTAGCTTCCTGCATTTAAAGTTACGATAATAAAATCTAGTTTTCAAAAATCCTTTGTTTTCACTTCCATTCTTCAGCACTTGTAATGGTCAAGTGCAAACCATTTAGAAGGAGAGGTCAGCAAATTCCTAAAATAAACTATGATATAATTTTTGTGCTTACTGGCAACACCATATCGTAACACGCAGTACCAATCAGCCGGCACGGTGCTGAACAACAGTAGTTATTATGAATTAGATAAATATAGCGACATTTATTTCAGGTATTTTTTAAGAAAAGAGCAACAATAAATTCTCCAAAAGCATTTGCAATATTTTATTCCTTGCTAAGCAATGGAACCTTTTGGAGATAATTTGTACCTAACTATAATAAGTAGATCAGAGCGTCTCTAAGCCTCATCCAATGGAAATAGAACTTCCTTACAGTATATTTATTTCACAAACAATTTTCTTACCTATTGGTCGACTGAAAAAGTCCGTGTAGTTCTCTGTATGCTTCAATGCAATGGTTTTTTTGTGATGTGTAAAGAATTGCAAAATGCATGCGAATATTTTGTATCCATTTATGAAGCACGGATATATGAGTCCATCCATCTGTATTTCATGTTGATTTGAACCTATCGGCTTTACAAAGCAAGTTGAATTTGGTTCCAAAACTGGAGAAACTTCGCTTCAAGTTTGTTGCATAGCCTTTGGAAAAGACAAGGTAGCAGCACGCCACCCAGGGATTACTTAATCACTTTAATTGCATGAAATAATCAACCAAAAATGCATCCCACTTCGAAGGCCTCTCTATCCTTCAAAGTGAAGAATTGTGCATCGAGATCAACTTCCCGTTAATTTTAATTTGAGTGCCAAAACAAGTGATTTACTCCGACACCAACTGTGGAAGTTGTGAAGGCCACCAATCAAATGGGTCGAGCCCACATAGATGGAAAGTTGAAAAAAGGTCTCGCATTTTCGAGTGTTTGCTGACTGACTTCCGTCGTCATGGTTAGTCTTAAAGTATTCGCTCAAAACCTCACACCTAAAATACGACTTCACTCCCAGAAGACTAATTGCTTTGGAGAGTGCACTGCAGGTGTAAACGTTCACTGTACATTTCCTCGAAGGGAGTCGGCACTAGTGGATCGGTCAAATGAAAGCTCATTTCTTGAAAGACAATGCAAGACTTATCTGTGAGATTTTAACCTGAGATGGAAGGAATTGCCGCCTCACCTTGCCCTCAGTATTCCTCTCGCATTCTTTGAGGTGACTGACACGTTTTCTCCACACTAGGCAGTCACATATGCAGTAGACGGTTGGGGAATAATAGCGTGAGAGAAGCTGAGACTGCTATTACTATGTTATGCTTTTTAGATAAGAAGGTGTCTCATGAAGTTGAAGTTAGCATAAGACCATAGAAGTTTAATGATGATAATTTAAAAATGCTATATTTTCTAGGAATTTTACCTATTTATTTCTTTTTAATCCAAGAAACCTCAAGCACCTATCCGGTTGGCTTATAAGGTATTCTTTAATATTTCGGTAATAAATGCTACTGCATCCATGACTACTTTTTAAAAAGGTTACAGATTATTGACCAGAAATCTATTTGTCTTACACCTATGCTAACTATTCCTTCATTTCCAGTTACCCGTAGGCCAAGCGTTTATTTATACACTTTTTAAAATCATAATGAGCGGTCGAAGCTCTCTGAACAAATGGTGTACTTGTGGGCTTAGCGACTATCATCTAGTTGTTTTGCTTCATCAGCAAACAATCAAAATATTGATTCTCTAATCCTTAGCCAGATTACATTTTTACTCATTTATTTCCCTCATTCGACGGTCAGAAAGCATTTATGTTCACCTGAATTGCGTCTGTCACACTCTTCAATGTCGAAGGCCAAAGGACTTAATTGGCTTCCGTGATGGGAATTGAGTGTTGCCAGGTGAAGAATTGTGCCTTAAGAAAAAGACCTCGGCTCCCTCAGAATATGCAAATTGTGCTTAAGGTCAATTTGCATCTTACACACGCAACCGCGCAGTGGGCGCCTGTGAGTACGCATACGCAAATAGCCTTTCCGGCCTCCATAAATCGTCTCCTGGTGCCAAACGGGTGACTTCTGCCTCGCTTGCTCGCTCGCTCACTCCCTCATACATTCGCTCAACTAGCACATGAGTAGCATGCTCGAGAGCATATTTTTTGTAATTACAACCCTCTTCTCTCTCCTGTTTCTCATCCTCGCTGTCTCGCTTGAAAACTGGCCTTGTGGTGGAGTTTTTGCCAACTCCTGTCAGGTGAACCCCCAAAACTATGCTCTCTTGCCCATTGGGGTCTTAATATGTATCTCCATTATTCTCTACGCTATTGCTGCCTGCGTTGACCTCGCACAGACATATCTGCACCTGCGTAATGACCGTGTGAGTCGTATTGTTGCCTATGTGGCACTTGGAATGAGTGCCATTGCGTCCCTTTTTGTGATGAGCGCCATGCTGGCCTTCTTCAATCTCTACATGGGCTCGTGGAGCATTATGCTGAGTGTTGTGGGAATGACCCTAGGCTGTTCAACGACTTTCCAGATGGGAATGCGACTTCTATTTGATACACTGGGAAGAAATACGGACACTAAATAGAAAGGAGGGATTTCATTTTTTCAGTGCTATCATTTTCCCCAAAGGTTTTGACTTATCCCACTCCATGGTAGGTTTTTACTGGATTCTTTCAATCAGTTAGTTTCACATTCGCCTATCTGTAAATTTTACTCTGAAGTTCTTGTAAAATAGCGCGTTTTGATTTAGTAAAAATACAGTACTGAGTTTCCTCTTTCCGCTCATTTTTGAAAACAACCACTTCTTCGCATTCGTTTTAACAACCCAAACTATTATTTACAGTCATTACAGCGAATTTGAATATTAGATGCAACAAAAAATACAGGTGTTGCTCACCATTGCTACTAATATTTGGCTTGAATTAACAAATATTGTATTCATAAATGCGTCATACCCGCTAATCATGCGGAATTGTTCAAAAATTTCCGTGGTTAGCGTTCCGCGAAAATCGCATTAGGAAGGCAACGGTAGCTGACATGGAAAACTTGCAACACTCGGGGCTTCCTTGCGACATTCAGGTAAAATCCAAACCCTTTTGTGCTCAAAAATCACAGATTTTTTTGCGATGTAGATAAGTGAGTGATCACAAAATAACCTTTTGTTTTTAGAAAATGCCAACATTACTTGAGGTGCTTATTAGGCTGTCAAAAAATGGCGCTTGTAAATCCATTTAGGTGACATGTTTCACATACCCGTCTCCAAAAATGAGGTATTCCCTAGAACACTTTATAACAAGTACTTAAATACTTGAGTTCTTAGATCACCTACTCGACGAATTGCAAAAACCGATGTCTAATACGTACTTGACACGGTCAGTATTGTGGCCAGCCATCTGCATAAACGTCTAAATGACTTAGGTCAATGTGGTTTACTAGGTGTTTCAGACCAGTGTCACTTCTGAAGATGATAACTTTCCTTGATCATAATTGCGGGAGATATTACATTACACTGCGCTGTACATGTCTGCAGTACGAGAACTAAATAATATGCAAACTTGTATGTGCTTTTCAACAAACGTGGATTTGGAAACTAATAAATGGTGTTATATGTTGTACATCTTCTAGACAATGCTGGTTATTTGTTAAATTACCTAACCGTTTGAAATGCAAATATATGACGTATGCGTGTGAAATTGAGTACCCTGGAACGAAAGAAAACATAATACTAGGGCAGAGTGTGCATTAATAAAGCGCAGATGGACTGAGGGGCTATGAGCATGGCCTTCAGGCCATGCCGCCCAGCGGAATTACAACGGCCGTGTACATCAATGCCTGTGTGACCGAAGCGAATAGGTAGATAAGCTAAAGCATCTCTTTCATTTCAGTTGCCGTCCCTACAACTCCTCTTGTTCATCCTCCAGCACCAGTCATTGAATTTGCGTGCAACTGAGGTGACATTTGGCCACAACGTCACTGATCTCCCTTGGGAATTCTACCGGAACTAGAGTTTCCTAGTATTTGGGAATGGTAATGGAGGAAAGGAAGGTGCTGGCCATCACGTACATCCATCGCTAATGCTAAGAGCATTGGCTTCAGCGCTGTTCAGCTATATCTATCTGAGCCCTATCCAGCTAGTAGAGAGGTGAAGGAAATATCAAGTGTTCATATAATTGATATCTTCATTTTCATGGCAAACTTTGGCAAATAATTCCTGTCTAGTGTCGCTTCAGTTGTTAACAGCATTCCTGATTAGCACGGGAATGGATGTTTGCCGAAGGTCGACTTCATCTTCAACGCTTCTGTTTGAGTTCGTCACAGATTCTCCCATCTGTAGGGTATGGCTTTCTTCCTTTACGTCAAAGCTTGTTACTCAGCAACAGAAATCAGCTTTGATGTTCTTTAAGAAGGGTTTTGCCTTCCACCGCCACCGACGTAGCGCCTCAAGACTTCCCTGTTGTCGAAGAAAAACATGATACCAAGACAGTCAATGCAATACCGACCTTCGGAAGGGCCGAGGGAGGGTTAGTGGCACGACCTATTGGCCTTGCCGCCCGGCCGAACATTAACATCTTTTCATTGCTGAATTCGGAACTTTTCCTCATTGTTGGTTGTGTATTATAAAACTGCTGTTCAGATTAAGACTGTTTGCATCAACTACCTTTAGAGCTCAGAGAAAAACAAAACTTTTTGTTTTCTGCGTTAATGCGAAACCCCAGCACCCATGACCACGGTGGTTGAGCTTAAACGCTACAAAGTACACAACCCACAGTGAGAAATTCGCAATGGTGGTTAGCATGAGAACAGGAGGGCTCGGCTTTAGGTCACGTCAGCCCTTTTTAACGGTTTGTTTCTTCTAATGTGATTGCCGGTTTTGAGATACTGGTAGTGTGTGCATAACGTTGCCCCTAAAAAATAGAAATAGCCATGGTGGTGCCAAAGTGTCATCGCCATTGTCCAGATGTCCCATGACCAAGAGTGCTGTGATTTCACAGATTGTGGAACATATTTCGACTTATAAGCCTAACCTATCGAATAAGAATGACGTAAATGTTTTTCTTTTTAGAATTCTTAGATCTTAAGATTAGCGAAACGCAACTGAGTAAGCAAATGATTTCTCTGTTTTTCGGCCAGACTGCTGTTTAGTAGGGGGCGAATTCAGCTATTTACCGGTCGCCTTTTAAATCCCCAGATTCTTTGGTTTAAAATAAATTAAGGTATGTAGTGCGCTAGTGTTACCTTCCTAGCTGAGAATGGGACGCACAATGCGAGACACCATCGCGTCTGCCAGACGCTGAAACGATTGTCAACTCACCCGTTCAGGCATGTGTGAATGTATGGCATGCTCATGCAATCGCCTGAATTGCAGTAATGTTAGGTTTTGGTTTTGGCGTTGTTTTATAATGAGTTTAACTAATGCGGCACAAAGTGATGAATAATATTTCATGAAGTAAAGTGGGAAGAGTAGTTAGTCGTGCGAGCATAACGGCGATCCTTCTTGTCGTCACTCATAAAGGCGGTAAACCCCATTAGCATTCGGTTCTCCCTTGCATCATGTTTCAAATGGTCACATTCGGGTACCCTTATCTAATTCCATGTGGGCCAATGTGAGGACCACAGCAGAAGGTGCAATACCGTGTGATTATGGTGGCAAAATGAACGTCAGCATCTGAATTTGCAGTTTATTTGGATTGTACTGAGGTTTAGTTTATAGCTGAAAGCATGGAACAAGTTACTGGGTTTACGTATCAGTAAAGTGGAATTCGTCCCTCACTCAAGTAGACCTGCACACCAGATAAGTCCAACTCTTGCCGAGAATAAGTTTTTTTTTAAATTAGGGCGTTTATTCTGCAGGATGATAAACTACAAAACGCCGTATTTTAGTAAATTAAACTTTCCTTGATGTCGAGGAAGCTCCAAATGAATGCCCAAAATAAATTGCCAAGATCGACTGCTAGCCTTAAATAGTTTTACATGGGGAAAGCAATTATGAAGTAATTTCTAAGGTGTGGGATCGCCTTCAGCTGTCTACCGCTTTGAAACCGACTGTGGGTTTCGAAGTGCCTTAAGAATTTCCCGTTAGGACACAGGTATGCATAACCTCGAAAATTTGCAACCTTGGTGGTTCATGTGTCATGCCCTTGCATTGGAACGGAAGATTTCGTCGCTCAGAATACGGCTTTTACCTTACACACGTCCGCATCTCATACCAGTGAATCGCTAATTTGCATCTACTCAGTTGCTTACCTGCGACACCAAACCACAAGTTGCGAATGAAAATAGTCCTCCCATCAGTGTGAAGCTTTACAACAAAGACGGAAACCAAATTTTATCGCACCGATTTGGGCATTTTCAACACTTGGGCAAGAAATATGTAGAAACGAACATTAGAGTATTAGAAGGAAAGTTGACCCATTTATAGAAAAAATGCTAAGACATATTACCGTTGAAGATTGCCAATCCATAAATGCTATCATGTAATGGTAGCGCCGCCCCGAGTCTTTCCTGAAGTAGGAAGAGGTCGTAATACTGAGTGGGAAAATGCATTACCGACGTACAGAAGGGCTGGGGGGGATAATGGAAGTCATTGGCGGAGCCTTAAGTCCCCCTGAAATAGAAAAAACTAGTCAGGAAAAAAATAAAAGCATTATGTAGCGCCTTATTTTTGAGCTTCTTCAGCGGCTTTCCCCTTCGTCAACCGCCCGCATCAGTTATCACAAAGGGTCTGTGGTGTAAGAAACCCACACACAAACCAACCACGCCAGTTATTGAATTGGCGTGCAAATGACAAGATATCAGACCGTAAAGTCGCTGATCCCTCTTGGCAGTTTCACTCGATCTGGATTTTTGTCCTGTTTGACTACTGTGTTAAGGAAGGTCGCATGTGCGGACCATCTCGTATGTCCATCGCTAGTCGTATAAGCACTTGCCCTAAAAAAGGGTCATCTTATAAAGGATAAATTTTAAAAATAACGTCTTGAAGATTTGCTTTTGCGCCCATTCCTACTTGCCACGTTGTTCTCAAACCAGTGCTGTCCAGCCGTGTATATCTGGGTTCACGCCAGATAGTAGGAAGGAGGACGAGGTATCGCGTGTTCCTTTACTTGACATCTTCATACAGGCGCCATAGGCAGCTCCGTAACAAACGTTTAAGATATTTCACGGCTAGTTTTGTTTCAGGTGTTAACAGCATTCCTGCATAACACGAGATTGGGGTAGCTGTCCAGGGTAAACGTCGAATTCAATTCTTCTATTGGGGGTCGTCGCAGCATATGCCCTACTTCCGTGATGTTAATGTTTAGCAATTAGCAATAGAAATCAGAACAGTTGGCTTTGGAATCGGGTTTGCTTCTTTGCTGTCACCAATGCAGCGCCTCGAGTCTTCTCTGGAGTCAGAAGAAGTCATAATACTAGAGCAGAATATGTATTACCGAAGTACGGAAGGGCTGAGGAGCTACCGCATGGCCGAGAGGTCGTGCCACTAGGTGGAAGTGCAATGGCGAAGCCTTAAGCGCCCACAAAAATAAACTTGGATTTGAGAGACTAATTAACGGATTATATGGATATCAGTCAGAGGTGAATTAAAGATCGGCTTTTTTATCAGAAACCTGTAATCTGTGTTTCACTTTTGTAGTGCTGTTGCGAAAACTTATTCCACATTACGTTTACTAATGGGTTTGATGACACCCCCTTGTCTTGTTGGAACTTCGTGTGCTTTTAAAGTGCACATGTCTAATAACTCGTCTTTAAAAACGTTCGTTTGTCTCCGTGCCAGTGTTGACTACGATAGAAAGGAGCATCCGCGTTTTGCCTCTTTTAATACATCGCTTTTACTTATGTGGTCGGCTCCCTGAAGCTTGAAAACGGTCAATAAAGTCCCAGAAACAGTTGCAAAACTCAAAACCATACTTTGAGACCCCGCAACATGAACCACCCCAGAACAGTTTCTCGGGTAGTACCTTTGGATGGATGAGTCGCCTCAGTGGTTGCCTTCTTTCCTTGACCGAATTTTTGCTTGTGAAGAAGGGTGAGTTGGCGTAGCGTCATTTTGCGTACCTTGCTGGGGATAGGTGCCGCTTCAGAATTGCTGATCCCGTTTTAACTTTCTAGAAAATCCCACAATTTTCCCTTTCTCAAATGTCGTGGGAAAATTTCGCAACTGGCCCTTGATTGGCCAATAGAAAGTGGAGACACTTTAACTGTGTTAGTATTTACAATGCGGTCACAGCCACTCAAAGTACTATAAATTGAACCGTTCCTTGTCGCCAGCATTCAGCCATCCGTCTTATACGCGTTAGCCGTAACAATAAATTGCTTGGGCTCACACCTAATCACCAGTTCATGGAACGAGTAATATGATTTTTACGACCACGTCATTAGGTAGCCTATTTAATCTGTTGGAGAAAAAACGCAGCCTTAAAGTACAAGTCGAATATTATCAGATGAATGGAAGATAAGAGAAAATCTGTTTGCATAGGTTGGATTTTTCGATAGTTATTCCATTGGTTCCCCTCTTCTGTCCACTTCAGGCCATCTCTTTCATTGATGCAATTTGAGCACTATGGCATTTGATGAATTCGCTTGTTCCTTTTTAAAATTAAAGTATGCTTAACTTCCACAACATGGCACATTACGCAATCATCTAAATCCACTGCGATTTGGCACAGTTTAGTTTGCAATTTTTGCTTTTGCTTTTAAGGCCACTTAAGTACACGTCTTTAAACTTCCACTAAGCAGCATGGCCTCTGAGCCTTGTTAATAACCCTTCAACGCTTTTCCACGTCGGTAATGCATATTCTGTTGTAGTATTACGACTTCTTTCGACTTCAGAGGGGACTCAGGGCGATACCTTAGCGGTAAATCCTAAAGTGAAGAAAGAAGGGCATATGCTGCAGAAGAGAGAGTATTTGTAATGACTCCTAGCATTTGAGTTGGAAATGACGTCTAGTGTCGATAACCGCCCCAGTTCCCTATTCTAAAGTCATGTTATTGACAGCTGAAGCGATACTAGCAGTGAACCACCTAAAAAAATTTATTACATTACCGTCTACGGTACCTGTATGAAGTTGTCAATTATGTAAACTTGCGATACCCCCCCACCCATCTAGCATTTGGATGGGCAGCACTGAAGTGAGAACGAAGTGGCAGGGAAAAATAGGCGCAAAACCTAGTCATTATGAAACCATTCTGAACCCCATCTTTCATTAAATGGCTTTACTTTTGGGCCAATGTGCTTACGATAACGATAGCTACCACATTTTGCCTTCTCCAAGTAGGAGGAGACTCCAGATGAGGTGAAATGTCTAGAGAGACCATTGACATTGCTGCCAGATACCTCCACTGTTGCACGCAAAGTTGATGACTGGTTCGTGAGTGTTTTTCTTACAGCGTCAAGTTCGTTGCGATTACTGACGTGGGGGGTTGACGAGGGGAAGTGACGAAGACGAAGATTAAATTAAGATGGGTGTAGGTAATACTTAAATCATTTGTTCAACTCTTCGTTTTGGTCTCGTGGGCACTTGAGGCTCCGCCTTTTTACCTCCGCTGGGCAGCATGGTCTCTGGACCATAGCAGTAACCGCCGGCCCTTCTGCACGTTGAAATTACATATTCTCTCTGGGTGTTTTGTCTTCTTTTGTCTTCGGGTGAGTCCTGGGGCTCTACATAGATATTGTTACAAATGTGTCATCATTGGATATTTAAAAGTCCCCTTTTGGCACGACGCCGCCAAAATGACGACTGTCATGACGGAACTCACATGTGCCTCAATGCTGCACCTCATCTCTCTCGAATGGATGGTTTCGCCTATTTTAGCATACCTCAATTTCCCCTATCTCCTTGCCGATATGCACGCTAGCCTGTAGCCACTTTGGGCTGTCGTTGATAAACACTCCGTAAATGCATGCTTTTTAATGTCTCTCTGTAGACGTAGTAGTCGGGACAGCTGCCTTGCCTTTACCCATAGGATGGACGATCACCTCCGGGACATTCTCGCTTTATTAGCAGCTACGCAAAACTCCCGTCACCAGGAGCATCATTTTTCTCTCCTTTCCATCTCCATCGCCAGTTCCAAAGGTATGCTTCATTCTCATTGACTATTGGACAATCCTGTGGGGTTCCTTCCGTTTTCTATTAAATTCTCATATGTGTTGATACAAGACAATTAACCCCTTTTTGTGATGCAGTTCTTCATTTCCTCATAATTTGAGCATTCCTAAATCCTCATCAAATATTGGGACATCTTGTGTCATTTTAAAATCAATTCGATAAAAGACGTAACAATTATGCTTAAATGCTTTTTATGTTCGAGGTGTCTTATGACATCTCGCGTGCAGTAGCAGCCGAGTCTTAGTAACGGTAAATCGGTCACCACTGCGATCATTTACCTCCTTTCTTTGCCTCTTCTTATTTCTCAACATTGGATGGTATGTTATTCTTCTGCTACGTCATTCGTCCCTTACATTGTACCGGCGGCCTCTGCACCCCCCGCCCTGGTGAGGCGTCACTTTTGCTGGATTCCTAGACTTTACCGCTATCCTTGGTTCCCACATTCCTCGTTTGCACTTATATGGGCTAAATGGGTGTTTTTACAGGTTCAGTCATATGCTACTTATGCGGGCCTACACTCCGTCTCAGTCCACTTGGAAGGAAGTTGATTACTACGGTCCCACGTGTCTTGGTGACCTTGGTGTCACGACACATACAGCAAGTACCATCCACCAGGTCTTGAAGCCACAGTCGGTTTTTGTGGCCAAACGCTGTGATGCGAGTCCAATGAAAGATTAGAGTTGTTTAAATAAGTTCAAGTTGGTGAGTTCAAACAAGTTAAATGTCCATCACAGAAGTTTTATTACCAAGAATGGTAATGATTATACGACACATAAAAAGGATAAACAACTAAGATCAAATCATTTCAAGTTATTTGCATTTCCTCACCAAACTCATCGAATTAAGTTAATATTTTCAAATAAACTGCAATAGAAGTGGCAACTGGACGCATTTTTGGACCTTAGCCGAACCGATTTTTATTTGGGCGATTTTTTATGCATGGTTTTCTACCTCTTGTTTAGCAGAACGTCCCATCTGTGCCTAAGGTGAAAATGGAAACGTTGTCATTTCATTTATTTTTTTCGTTTATCCGTAAGCAATGCATCACAAGTCGTATTTGAAAAAATAAAGTATTAATCAGTGCAGTGTTCAAGAGTGACATTTTTGAAATCATTTTCAGTTTAATGAACGCGCCAGTGAAGTGGCAAAGGGCAACAATGACACACGTAAAAGGTGAAGCTGCCGTTGAAACATACCAGTGATGAATGTTATTCAGCAGCATTATTTTAGAGACTAGTGAAGATGCCACCAGGGAGGAGATACGCAAGGCAGTCGATGCCGCAGAAACGAAATGTTTATTGTGGCATGTAAAAGACTTTTTTTCATGACATAACACGGAATACAACCTTATTAAACACATTAGTCGCCTCACATTCATAGGCTCAATCAACCTGCGCGTTATTTCTAAAGAGGTATTCGGCCTAAAAATAGAAGCAGAATGTATTTGTTTTAAATCTTAATAGATTAATCTCACTAATCAACTTGAGCTAGTAATGAATTTATACCGGAATGTATAAACTAGGTATGGTAAACATATTACCAGATAATCAATGGGATCCTCCGGTCGTCTCCAGATGCACTCAAAAATGCCCTTCGTGAGGGTCGGCATAACGAATTTGGACAAGAACTCGCGGAGTGGTTTTGATGCCTCCAGTAATGCCTCATCTTCTTCTGTGCGTACTCTTTCCAGAAGACCAGACTTTCAAAAGAATTAAAGGATTAGTTTTTCAAGTTGGTGTCCCTTTAATTCTGATATATGCGTGCGTTTTCAGTGAAGGGTTCTGGAATGCTAGAGGGTAATAGTTGTCTATTAACGTACAAATTCGCGTTTGCGGACTTCACGACGTCTGAACTCCTCAGCCTCTCTTGCCTTCTCCAACTCGCGGCGTTCTTCCTCCTCCTTCAAACGTATTTTCTCTCTTATCGTCACCGTTTTCGATGTCGACGGCCCATAGTTTCTTGGTGGTCCTATTGCAGCGCGTATCTTTCTCTCAATTTCGTTAAAGACCTGTTTCAATAAATTGCATTGCAATGATGGTAAACGAGTGGTTTTGAACACAGAACCCATCTCGAGTAGCAAGCATCCTAATAACTGCTGTTAACAAAAGAGTATTTGGTGATACGTTTTGATAATTTATTTGTAAGAAGGCTAAGAGACCACCATAAACCTGCTGACTTTATTCTCACTTGACTTTCTATAGATTTGAGCATAGGACACACTTATAAAAACGCGTTATGAAGACGTGATAAAACTCCCCAACTTACTCCCGAGGTGTCTGTCTCGACGTCGAAGTTAAAAGCACGAATGCCTCTGTCCTCGAAAAAGGCGCATAATGAATTGGCACCAACACTGCCTGCCATCAGTGGGACTATCCGCTCACTTAAGGTCAGCGTACTAGCCTCGCCTGCTGTGATCTTCTGGAGGTACTCCGAATTGAGAGCCTTTCGTAACTCATCACTCGCCATGAGAGCTGCCACCTCAGACCCAGCGTGAGCGTGGCGATAGATGAGGAGACGCCTAAGAAAACCCTCCTCATCGTTGTGTGAGCACCTCATTTCATGGTTTGGTATTCTGAGGACTCGACTAAAGAGGAAGACATCTGTAGCCTGGAGAAAAATGACGCAGGCTGGAAGAATTCCCTTGGGCAGGGAATTGGGGTTTGGGGAGAGAGCAACTTTGCCCAGGAACTGAGTTTCGTCAATCATATTGGGAATGCTGCGTTCACGAGCAGCTCGCTCCCTATCAAGCTGGGCAACTTGGACCTGTGGATCAGGTTCTTTTGCGTCCTTTTCCTCTGTGCCCTCATTAAGTTCTTCCATTTCTTCCATTTCTTCTTCTACAGCTTCATCACCTTAGGCGAAAAAACGCAACTTTGTGCATGAAGCTACTTCCCAAGAATATTCTAGTTTTACTTGAATTGAAAATTAATATCCTCAGTAGTATCTGAGGGTTAAATAAACTCAAACTTGCATACTCCCAAAAAGTAGATCTGCTTGTGCTCTTGTCTTTGGAAAACCATCGAGAACGTATCCTTGGTTTAAGCACTCCTTTGAACTTAGTCGTTTCTTTATAAAACTAGCAAAAAAAAACATTTCGCAAAGTTCAAACAGTAATTGCGGCATCAAATATAATCTGCATAATTGTTGAGAAGGAAATAATAAAATATAAAACAACGTCTAGGTGACATACCTGCAAACCATTGCGTTGCTTAGGCGATTCTTCTCAGAGGAGAGAGTTTCCTTGATCTGTGACAGCAGTGCAGAAGGGTTTAGATCACTATCTTCGGCTCCGTCGTAACCCTCATCAATTGCCTCTTCCTCAGTTCCCTCATTATCGGATGATTTCTTATGCCTTAAATTAACCTGCTCTTCCTAAAATTAGCAAGAGCTATTTCAATAACCGAATCACCATTCTGGCGGCTTTGTCATTCGCTATGGAAAGTAAATGACCACGAAATTCGAAGATTTTACTCACCAATTCCTTTATTCTATCATCAATGACTCCCTTGACGTGAATATGTGGCACGGAATAGTACTCGCTAAGCAGCTGGGCCAGCTTTGACTTTCCTGATAGAGGTGGACCCAGGATACATATTCTAATCGGCTTTAAATGGAGAGTATGATGGTAATAAACTCAATTTAAGCATGTACAATAAGGATTAACACCCTAAAACCGTCCACGTAAGATCTGCATACCAATTATAAGACCCATATGTTCAAAATAAAATCACTTTCTCGCAATCTAAATCACAAAGACGATTAAATGCCCTATTGATAGTCTGGCATTGACATACTAATTAATTTTGTCACGAGTTAAAGCCCAAGCATTAGGCTAAAAACAATTATTCCTTAAGTATTTGAGGCAATTTAGCTTTCAAGAAACTTAACAGTTTTCGTTGCTTTGTCTGTGAGGCATATCAAAACATAAAGTGAAATGAAAATATAATTAGCTCACTAGCAAGCCTCTTGCGAGTTTGAACTCTTTCACTACTCTTTCTATCGAAGTAACCATTCCATTTTCGCTAACCCACTTGAAAGGCAAATTTTCATGCACAAACTGCGCTTCCAAGCGTAAATTCAAGGTGAGGCTGTCAATGTGCTTTTGCTAAATGAAGATAAGAGATTCACCTAAGTTAAAAGGGTAGATGTTGGTATTTAGGTGCGTAAGTCAACTCCCATTCATTGGATTTGCAATGTACATTATCAATAGCGGTGATACTTTAAACACCATTTGAGCAAATCTCAAGATCTGAGTCCCTTTGTCTTGAAAATTAGCGAATTTAATAAATACTCATATGCGACAGGTACGATAAGGCTAATCGGTGGAAATGTCATTACTGGATGGACACATTTATTTTGACTTCTATTTCATATAAACAATACCGTGAATTCGTCCATTTGCTTTGCTTCTTCTATAGAAATGTGTTTCACTTTTCCTGTAGTTAGTGCTTCTGAAATCGCCTAAAAGCATTTCAAGAGATTTTACTCATAATGAACTGCAATCCTAAGTATGTAAAGTAGTAGGTTTATTACATATGTATAACCTAGAACATTTTCCACAAAATTTTCAGTTCCCGAAACATTAAATTTATTTATGGGTCTACATTCAACGTACCGTAACTATTTCTAGGAGTGTATTGTAACCGTCATCCACAGCAAGTATGTAGTGCGTTGTAGGACACAAATTCAGTAATTCAAAAACTATACTTGAAGTAAAAAATAAGATCATGTATTTTATTCAAGAATGGAAAATAAAACAACAGAATTAATTAGTCTTATATTAGGTGGCCAGTCGAACACTGATCTGACAATAACTTATAAATTTAATAGTCGATTTTAAGGAAACAGTTTACAATCTCGCAGACTCTGGTTATTTTACCTCGCAAGATCTTTTACATGGATTGTTGGTATTAGGTTTTTTCCGTCACCGATCACACTCAAAGTTGGTTTGTTCAACCATCCACCCTAATAATATAACATGAAAAACGTTTTCCAATGATAAGAAACGTGCTTTGAGAAATGGATGAAATACATCGTTTTCTTCACCATATGTTATACCGCTTGCAATAACATACGTCAAAAATTTAAATTTATTCTAGAGGAATGATAATTAGAAGAAGGCCTTTACCAGAGTACCAAGTCTCTTAATTTCTTTTTCTGCAGCAATATGCCTACCGTAGTGTTGGTGAGCCTTTCGTCTGATGTAATCTGCATCATAAAAGTACGCACTATCACCTTCCTAAACCTTTATTCAAAAATAAGTTGAACTTGCGTCAGGCAAATATTGTATTTGTGACCATGTAAGAACAGTTGATAGTAAGACAAAAGCTTTCCGTTTTTCAAAGCCCTCTGATTCCTCATAAAGTTTCTCTGCAATCCATAAAGCTTCTTCAACTTGTAGATCATCGTCGTTTATGTTGTAAATAAAATAGGTGCAATGTTTAATTTTGGGATAGAGGTCAATCCATTTGTCGTACTAGACATTTTAGGCACGTAAGTTAATTGCAAACCAACTTTAATCACAAACGCCGGAAAGCTAAGAGTGGCAGAAGGACTTGAGAGAGTACAAAAAATGTTATTATTAAATCCAGCTGGTGAAGCCGGAATGGCGCTTCCCTCTTCTAAACCCTCTTCATCCTCATCAAGTGGGACTCCAGATCCAAAGACTGATTTGAACAAAACCTAAAGATTAGTATAAAAGCGTGCAAACTTTGCCAAGGTGAGATGATATAAACGTATCGATGTGATTAATAAATATATCCTTTGGTATCAAATGGGTGGCTTGTTGTGTTGCCATAGTAATAGAAATTCCCTATAATTATTAACATAATGTAAAACACAGAGTCATGCCGTAAAATTACTTATTTAAAGCGATATTGCCAATCAAAAAATAACTCTAAACTTAGGTTCAAGGAAAATCCCATATAGAAATATTAAAAAAAGACATGAAAGAAGAAATCTGGTAACCAAGAGCCCATTTTAGATGTGGTTCATATTCACCTGATAGCAGATACATAAGCCTTTATGAGACGAGTGCATAATAACTTTGTAAGCTGTTGATGAACGATGATGATTTAATTAACAGATTACAAGACACAAGCACAAAAGTGACGGCAGATCATAAAATAAAGTTTCGGGTGACATTTTCAACTCAAGAGGAGATAAGGAACATTTGTGGAAATCGATTCCGAGAACGAAGCTTATAATTTGTCTTACGTATGTCTAAGTAAAATTTTTGTTATTCCTGAACTCTCGTTTGCATCCGACTGAAAAAGTGGGTACATTATATAGAGCAAGATTAGTAAATTAAAATTATACATGCGACGAGGAAGACTGTTATATGAATCAATTAAAGCACTATCTACTTTACAAGATTTCAAGGGCAATCGTTTCCACTTGCAAATTACGAAAATAAATTATAAAGCACTTATCCTGTCAGTCACGCTTGCATGCGCAAGATACATTGGGATGCATTAACGATTTGTTTAACCCAGTTTTTAAGGAGAGGACTGAAGCCTCGCCAGATTATACTCTCGCTGGGTATATTGGTTCTTAAGCCATGTCGGTAGCCTCTTATTCCCTCTGTACGTTAGTAGTGTACGCAATGCCACATTACTGTAGCGTCCAGTGACCCCCTGGAGACAAAAGAAGGCAAAATACTCGGACAGAATATAATTTTAGCGCAGAGAAGGTGTCTGGGGTATTGGCACGGCCCAAAAGGCCAGCCCACCCAGCGAAGTACAAGGGTGCTAATTCAAAGTACAAAAGTGGAGCCCCATCAATGCCGAGGGATAAACCACTGTCGTATTGCATAGCCTCCCTTTTCTTTTGAGCGTCGTCCCCTGCGCTCCTGCAGGTCAACCTCCCGAGTTAACCATTACAACGTAGTCGGTGCAGTAAAGAAACACCCACGAGCCGACCGTACCAGTCACCAAATTAGCGCGCAACTGAGGGAATACATGGCCTCAACGTCGCTGAGCCCTCTTGGCGGCTTGGCTGGATCTAGAGTTTCGTTCGGTATGGGGATTCGATTCAGGACGGTAGGGGAAATCCGTAACGAAACTTCCAGATGGTTCACGGCTAGTGTCGCTTCAGTTGTTAATAGCTTTTCTGCAGAACACGGGACTGGGAGAGATGCCGAAGGTGGACGTCAACATCAACCCTTCTATTAGGGGTCATCACCATTCTCCCATCCGTAGCATATGCACTTCTTTCGCTCCACTAAGGCTTATCACGCAGAAGCGAAAAATCAGAATACATGGCCTTTAAGATCGGGTTCGCTTTCCACTGTCACCAGTGTAGTATCCCGGGGCTCCCTGAAGACAAAAGAAGACAAAATACTCGGGCAGAATATATACTCAGCGCAGAGAAGGTGCCTGGGCTATTGGCATGACCCAAAAGGCCAGCCCACCCAACGAGGCTCAAAAGGACCAGTACAAAGTACAAAAGTGGAGCCTCACCAATGCCGAGGGATAAACCGCTATCGTATTACATTACTGTGGCAGGAATTAGTTCGCTACAGTAGAATGACGTCGTATTAAAGACGGGATTGACCAAAAGATGGCTCCATGGGAAAGAAGCACTTGCGCAATAGAATAACTTCAAATGAGTAATTTCATAAACCTGTTAGCAAAAAATCTTTAATGTAATTTGAAACGTCTTATAGGGCAATGAGTTAGATATTTAGTAAAGGCTTTAACTAAAACAGCCGTTACTTGCAGGAAAGACCAAGTTTAAAATCACCTTAAATTATTGCAAAAATAAAACTGGTGCGCCGTTGTATAAACTGGGAGATACAAACAAGATTCACTGGTAATGATTTCCGCATCCGTAAGCAAAGAAAGAACAATTTGGCTCACTTACTCACTAGATAATCACTATTTAAATAACCAGGTGCTGAAATTAAAATAGCAAGCCTTCGTCCCTTATTTCTTGCTTTCTAACAAGACTTCATACAAAGGTATTGTTTTTCTGACTGTTCCTGCGGAATTATTCTGCGATTGGATTGGGCTAGGGAATACGTTCTGTCCCTCGCGGCTTTCGAATACTAGCGATCTCTGTCACTGCGGGTATGGCATCCAGGCGTATTGCAAGGACAGCGATTAATTGGGCTGAGCTCTACCAGAACTGTCCTAAGCATCAGCTCGAACAATTCCGGGACCTAAAGACTAAAACCGATGGATTGGTTTCGAAGTAACGCTTTTTATGCCCCACTTCATTGTTTCTATTCATTTCTTGATTGGTTTTTTGGGATTCTGAAATTTTCTTCATTACTTTTTGTTCTCTTTTTGATCGTTTTTGTCGAACTCAGAATATCATCGCTGCCTGAAAAACTCCCGGAAGTCAACTGGGAATACTACCGAAAGGTAGTACCGGTTCCGGGACTTGTTGACAAGTTCAAGAAGGAATACATGGCACTACAAGTTGTGCCACCAACCGATTCCAAGAATGTTGAAAAGTCGGTTGACGAACAAGCAACCAGGATGGTAACATAGCTTCCTGTGGTTTATTTTGTTCTTAGAGTGCTCTGGTTAAGAAACATGTCACGGCCTGTGAGAGTATGAAAGCGGACGCTACCAGAATGGTCGGTGCAAGTGATGCCGTCTTCCGATTTACCAGCCAGCTGTCTAATCTGCTTTTTATTTAACTAGAAGGAGGCCTTGAAGAAGTTACCTCCTTTCGATGAGATGATCCCGGAAATCATTGTTACCTACTTCCCGGATACCAATATGGATCCTTTCTACACCGGCGAGGCCCTCAAGACGGAGACCCATACAGTGCTTCAGAACACTGCACCCAGAGTTCACTGGGACTTCAGCTGATTCTGCAGTCCATCCCAGATGTCTGGGATGCCTACATATGTGCTGCGTAGCAACTAGTTTTAAATAAAAGCAATGCCATATTATGACACGGCACGTCTTCTGACGAACTGGCCATTACTGTTCAGGTTGTTTACTGCAGATACGTGATGCGATATTCGTAAAGCAGGCCGCAAACGCACTATCAGGGTTAATTAAAAGCGAAGAGGGAGTCATTGTAAAATGCTCTGATTCGCGTCATTTGTCCACAGGCAGCAAAAAAGAATTTCGTCTTAAAATATCTGCTCGCAGTGGATGGGTACTGCCGGGTTCATCGCGCGGGTGGTAGGATTGACTCAAGTCCGGTGTCCGAGCTGGACCCGCCCGTTTGAAGGAGATTGTCATTCGAGTTTGCTTGCGAACCCTGTTGGGAAGGTTCAGCATCATCGCGCATTGATCGGTAATTTGCCATCTCTCCGGGGAATCGCTTTGATAGTTCCACCATTAATAGATAACGAAAGCGACGGAGACTCTCCAGCTTCCCACGAACCACTTCATTGTGAGCTATGACACGTTCCATGCACTCTCTGCTGTATATTTGGGGATTCTGGCCGGCGTCAATCTTGGAGAATACCGCGATTGGCACGAGGACATCCTGCACATCCTGTTGCATCCGATCGACATCCTGAAAAGTAGTGGTGGTGATGTGGTAGTCACGTCGATCCATGAAAGTGCCTGGTAAAACAGCCTCAATTAAATACCTTGGAATGACATATTCTTCCAAATAAAATATAATGGATTTACAGAAGGTCCTGTGCAAACTACGGTAACAGAGGTCCAAAATCATCTATGCTTCCTGTGCATTAAGAAATTCACAAACCAGGAATAACCTGTAGGCAGGTATGCATAAACAATCGGGGACCTACTGCCGAACCACAATCTTTCGCCAATCGATTAATTCATGGGATAATCATGAGATTACCGCTAAATAACCTTATTGAATATGGAAGCGTGATACTCGTCGGTATCTATGATCTTACCCGCAATTTCAGAACCAAGTCATTAATTTTTTTGTGAAATGCGACACCAGGTTGATAGTCACAAACTATTATACCGGCTTCACGACAATGATCGATGACACTTTCAATGTGCTCTTCCAGTTGTTCGAACTTCTTGCTACGATCAGTCATCACCCCAACCCCTACCAATTTGGCTTATTTGGTTGCGTGGAAATTGTACCACAATTATAAACAAGGTGGTTGTAGATTGTTTCTGCCTAGACCCTGTAGTCCATTTTTCAGTACTACAAGTAAATTATTAGTTCTTCACAAAATTATTTAAAAAGCAAATACTGGCACTAGATGTTCTAGAATGAAAGCACACCAATTCTATAGACGCGATTGAAGTGTGAAGACTCAGAATCTTGGGTATTTTGGGGCACTGACCATGAGTTCTATAGCATACTCAAGTACAGTTTTATTAAGAATCCTTGTATATTTCAATACTGTAGTTTTCAAGATGAAACAAAATAAATTCAACTGATTTAAGCAAGAAGTGAGGACTATAGTATGCGATCATGTCTAACTTAAAATGCTGAATGTTTACGCCCCACACTCTCACTTGATGGAACTTTATGGATATTTAGATGGTTACATCCATCTTCTAGACATCTTCGGGGATTGAATATTCCCATGGTGCTTCTCTCGACAGGGGGGATGCTCAATAATATTGACGGTGAAAATATCATCGAACTTACTTGCACTGGTATTTTTCAGTTTTCTACACATACATCCTTTTTTAGGGATAACACTCGCTTTATATGCAGTGTCTGAATGTTTCCTGGTTATGTAAAGTACCGTCACAAGTCTCCGCTAAAGTTGTAGCAAGTCAAATTAGTGTAGAGCAGCATGTATACACAAAACATAGAAGGACTGAAAGGCCATTAGTATGGTTTGAGGGCCGTGCTGGGAGGCGACTGTACAAAATCTGACGGTTCATATGCTCACTCAGTTAATCAAACAGTTCGATATAATTGTAATTAAGCCCTGGAATCCGACAGATTTTACATTAACTCTACCTAAAAAAGGCCAAATTCAATCACACAGCCTAATATGGCCTCCCCAGACGTCTGATGACAGTGAGCAGCACGATGCGACCTTGACTTCGCGTCTAATGACACACCAACAGAGAATGACTGATCACCTCAAATGCGCAGGATTTCTAGGATCACCGATCAAACCCACCTCCCATAGCTACCACATTTTCACGGTTAAGGTAGCACTAAGCTGTAAATTGCAATTCCATTTGCCATTAGTTAGGCAACAGAAATAAACAAGGCAAGTTAATTATACCATAGAGAATTTGATGTGGCAATATACAAGTTCGTGGTGGATTGGGGGATCGGAAATCGTTGGGAGAAAGCAGGAAGAAATGGAAATTTTTACAAGCGAGAGAGAAGTCATGAGTATGGAGTTGAATGTGCGAAGACAGTCAAAATGGAAGAAGTATTTAGCATTCGCTTCAACAGTACTCTGCCCTGCCAAAAAACGCCGTGAGCATAGAGGAAAAGGGGACAGCAAAGCGTACTAAAAGTCGGCTAGGCGGGGATCATATCCGGGGTGAAACACCGATAGTCTTCTCAGCCACTTTTTGGCCAACTTGCGCAACTGTTGGAACAAAAACCTGAAAGTCGAACATTGAAGTGCTTTAAGTAATGATAATAACAATAGTGGGAAGCACCCATGCAACTTGATAGAAAAAAGTAGCAAAAGCACGTGTGTGAAATTCGCCAAGCAACAAGGCTGTGTAAAGAAAACTTGCTTTTACCAAGGGTATTTGTAGCCAAGTCAGTGTCTCGATGCACTTTGCAGAAACGACCACTTAGGGTGGCAATGCACCAAGGCTTCAACTGTCATTCCCATTTATCACAGATTTACCATTTATGGACGCAGCCGCTTATTTTAGCCAGCGAAGAAGCTTTGGTCAGTAATAATCACACAAATTGCTCAGTTAGGTGAACGTGGACAGCAAGTAAACGCCTTTCTATGCAGCAAATACAAGCATGGTATTTGGACAGTGAAGATTTACCTTGCATAGTTTACGAAACATAAATAACATTTGAACTGTTTCGTTTCGCGAAGCGCATCTAACTTAAGCTATTGCGAATAACAAGTAAAACAGTGATGGAGATAAAACCTGGCAATTACACTCAACTTAAGTGTGGGATTACTATCACAGGAAGCAAAAGAATGACACAAATTAAATATTAACGGACAAATAGACATCCGACGACGGTTAGGTGAATTCACAGATGCAATCCACATAAGCATGAGCCAGCTTTAACAGAATATGTCCTGAAACACGACTTTGTATGCATTCTAACTACCCAAGAAATCAGTATGCATTCAACGCAAATTTAATGCAAATTGTAGAGGAAATCGTCGTCTCAAAACTCCATCATGGAAATCTTCCTATACGACGATGAGGATCCTTTTAATGAGTGGTGCTGCGCAGTCTATGGTTAAAAGTGCTCGAGCATACAAGTTTTCCGTGCTTAAGGTGACAGAGACCTTAAGCGCAGTGCTAACAAGAAGAACTCAATTTTTGCCATAACCGCATCAAAATGCACTTGAGGCCACCTTTCACAAGTCCCATAAAGTTTGCATTTAGTAACCTACCCAATATTAAGATTATCAAGGCAATAGCAACCGCCAAATTGACCCTACATTATCAACAATCCCTTGTGCAACGCGATCAATTTGTTCACCGAATTCGGGGCCACTACCGGTGCATCGGACGAAAATCCACGTGCCCAAGGCGGCGAGCAGCAACCAGAAGGGGAAGACCAGAACGTTGGAGACCATTGTAAGACCGATTGCATCCAGAAAACCAGTTATCAGGTAAAAGATGAAAATGACGGTCAAGAGGACCATGGGAGTCTTAAAGTGCTAAAATATTAAACAAAAATACAAAGTGAAACGGAGAGTAGGAGGTGAGCAGCTGTTCGGATTGAAGCTAAGAAGCATAATTTTCGCCATATACGCAGAGTATGGTATTGCACAAAATAGTTAATTTCGAAAGAAAGTAACAAACAACCTCAACTGTATTCTTGTTTTGATTTGACATTTTGTAGTTATTGTAGAGTTCATCAATCTCCTGCACCAGCTTCTTTTCAAAATTTTCGGCTAAGTCCTCACCACCCATTTTCGGCGTCTTTCTAAACTCCTTCAGAGCCTTCTCCTGGCACCGGTGATGAGCTTCTTCAAGAACTCGAGATGACACAAAAGGCCGCCGAGGTCCACAAACCTGAGAAATAAAAGTTCCAGATCTGGATAAAATTTGTTCATATTTTCAACTGATGGGCATGTGCTAAGTTCAGGGACAGAATGGTAGGGAACTCAGTATCGCTGCAATTGTCTTTAATGGCCTTAAGATATTACACTTTAAAATGCCCGAAGTAGCGAGTCAAGAGAGAAGTGTAGTGGGTGTATACTTGCACAGATGACAATAAACTTCATCTTGCATTTCTCAGCTGCGTTAGTTTGGCAAGAATTCGGTAAAAGTATTCAGTTCTTTTTAAAAGCTAACACCGTTAGTTTAGGGAAGCATAAATCCAAGTCTGTTATTCTTAGTCTTAAGTAAAAGCTTAAAAATTAAAGCAAATGAAGCCCATGAAAACGCAGTACAGGTACATAACCGAAATGTGCTACACTTTCAGTATAGTTTTCATCTCTCCCCGAAATGGTGAAGCCAAGTTTCACAATGGCTCCGTAAGACACCGTTTTTCAATTACTCGAAAGTGCGTACAAATAAACACGTATCATGCAATGAATTAGAAAATAGAGGTCCAGGTAGCTAATAATATTGAAAAAATGGTGGCATCAGAAACATCAAAAAAAATCCATTCAGTTGAAAAAAAGAGCATTGAATCAATCCTTGCACTCGAAAAATATTGAAAGCGGACAGACGTATTTTCTGTCAAAAAAAGTTGGGAGATAAAGCAAATGAGAGGTCCTTTTACTTGTACATAATTAGCAGCCTACAAGCACGATTTTTATTCGAACACATGAAAGGGTGTAAATGCTACACGTTATATTACATGGCAATGTGATGTGCATCTAGACCCAAGCAGACAAGACTTAGCGGCACTTCGATCAAAACAATCCTTTGATTGTATGCGCCGACAAACGCGCGCACCTCACCACGCGTGGAACGACCACGGGTTTGCACTCAGATTCTTGATTTCGCATAAGGTCAGTAAGAAGAAGCGGCTCACCATATTCATTTCCTGTACATAGAGGCTACGACTTCGATTGCAGGCATTCAGATTGTTTACCTCCGCGGTTGCAGCATACATGGAAACCGGTTGAGGCAATTCACCGCTTTGGAAGATTTTCACGTAGGCTCGGAAGTATTCCATCAGCTCACAACACGTTACGGCCTGCCCGTTGATGCTCTTTACGGTGAGATTCGAAGGCGAGAGGATATGAGGAACATAATCCTGCAGTTGTTTTAGAAAAGTTGGGTCAATGTCGGTGAGACGACCATTGAAAGTGGGGCTATTCGCCACGGTTAGTCCAGGATGTGGCATCAGGTAGCATTGGAGATCGGAGAAGCACGACTTTATGTGTGAACGTAATGATATATTTTCTTTTGGCATATCATCATCAACCTACCAAGGTAAACAACACAAACATAAGATACAAGAAGGTGAATAAACTGAACAAAGGTACATTTATCATTATCTAAGCCAGTAAAAAACACTTAAAGGGGGATTATCAAGAAACGACGGAATATTAAACGTAGGAAAGTTAAAAAATGCAGAAGAATGATTAGGCCGAAGGCAAAAACATGTACCAATCGAGTGATTATTCTGCCTTAGTGTGCCTCTGTAATCGTGGTTCGCTAGCGATCCCGGCTTTTATGCTGGCTCACACCAAAAGGTAACTGCATAACTCGGAGGTAGCAGTCAAGATCGTTCTTAGAGTCAATTTAATCTTGTCAGCGTACTGTAGGTGATCATGTGCTAATGCGGATCTAGTGTATCAAAACACTGTATACAGAAGACGATTTATTTAATTGATAAATGGTAAAGAAAATTGAGGTAGCTACTCGTCATTATTATGTTGAATAGAATTTATCAACCGTGTCTAAAGTATTAAAGTAAGCGCATTCTATGGCGAAGACGAATATTAGATATACCAATGAACCTTAAAAGCTAGTTCAGCAATATAACAACCTCAAACTAGAATAAAAACAATAACCAGAGAGATGTGGGTGTTGCATGGCGATCTAAAACATCAGGTATAACAAGGCATAAAGAAATAGGATGATTGAAAAAGAAAAAAATTAAAGTCTGGCGAGGTCTACAGACTTGTACTTGACATTAAAAAGTGGAGCAAAATCAATATAGCTAATCCATCGTTTAACTTTGTCCAAAACACTTACAGGCGATAAAAAAAAGGAGTTACCAGTATTATTACAGGCTGTAATAAAATCACATGCGGCAACAAACAGGAGAAAGTTTGTTGAATAATTGTAGGAAAGCAACCCTAGTTATAAACCAAATCAATCACTTGATCAGTGGGCATTATTACATGCGGAAGGTAGATACAAAGAATGCATAATTAAAGCAAAACAGTATAATTTGAGCAATGATATAAAGTTCCCCAAAATTCCGAGCGAGTAAAAACAAGTAAAGTGCATAGATAAAATAGAACGATAAGAACATTTCAATTCTGATATTTACGTCACATGAACTCAAAACTAGTAGAAATTACCAACAGTATCCCGCATTAGATCGGATATTATAAATTTAAGGAAGCATGACCACTTCACCAAGTGTGCATACTCCAATTAACGAAATCGCATTTACAGAATGACGTACTTCGAGACGCTTATTAAGAAGTTCCATTCCTCCTTTGCTGCCATAAGGATGTTCATAAGCGAATGCCCAATCACGAACGAGAAATTCAAGATGCTAAAAGATTTAGTAAAGAAAATTCATATTTCAAATGTGACAATAATAGTCAAAAGTTAACAAAAAATAGTCACGACTAGGAGTGTGTACCTGGAAAGGTGTCTGGGCATATCCGGCTTCAAGAGCTATTCTTCCATATTCCGTAAAGAACTGTAGATGTTGCAGATAGTCCTCCTGCAGGTTATCCTTAATATTGAAGATTTCTTTGCTGCTTAACATGGTACTAAGTGCAAAGATAGTAGCCGACTGCTTCATATTAGCTCTACAATCAAATGAACCTTGTGTGTCCAGGAAAAGTACGGCAACTTCTTCGCCAGAGGAAAGCTTGACAAAAAAAGGTTCACTCCATATATAAATACCAGTAGTGTCGCGATCAGCTCCTCCACGCCAGTGAAACCCCGTCAATGGCTCATGAGGGCTACCCAGCCAGTTACTTTTATCCTTGGAATACATGTAGCGTAGGAAAAAATCCAGAAGAAAAGACTTCCCTTTGCGAAATGTGCCCACAACGGATACAACAACAACTTTTCTATTTCTTGTAGACGGCTCCATCAGGATCTTAGAGAGCGCGCTTTCAGCAAGTTCAATTGAATTCTCCTTGTCGCCTCCGTTGGTAATAACGATCTGGGTTGGCTTGCCTCCTTTGTACGCCATCACTTCTAGCAACAAAAACTAGAAAAGTCCTAGAAACTAAATTTAGACGAGCGGGTGGCAAGGTGGTCAACTAAAACAACTGAATGTTGTTCATTTCAAAAAAGAGCTTTAGCAATTATGGGCTAACTAGCATACTTAAAAATTTTGCTGTTTTGCGAATGATCGTTAGGCAGTACGGATTGCTGCTCTTATGTGCAGCTAATCCATTAGGTTTTAAAGGAGTTTCGAGAACCATTCTTTGCCGTAGACTTGTAAAATCAAGGTCCTTACGAGCCGATTTCTTAAACAGAACAGTATCGTGCATCTTGACTCACTTAACTTAACTGAAAGGCGCGGTATTCGACCACAGTACCACAAGCCGGCAGACCAGCTCCTGAGCTATCCCCATTCCCCTTGGTCACCCCTACTAGGCACGCCCCCCACAGTGGACGGAACGAAAACAACCCCAACACTCCCTCAGAGTACTTGTAGACACTTTTCCCCCGGACAGTTGCACATTTCGCGACCGCACGCCGACCTGCAAAACCAGGCGTTCGTGCGCCCAAACGTCCCCGACCCGAGAAATTTGCAAACCGCCTCCACAGGGCGCTCCACTGACGCCGATGCAAACCAAATCCACTACCGAACGCCCATTAGTAGATCACCACCACAACGCAAAGTTCCCCATAGGGAGAATACACTTATCGAGATCTCATGTATTCAGGTAAACGATGTGGCTAAACAATAAAGGGACCAAAAAATTTTGCCGCGGGATAAGGAAATTTAAACTATAAAACTGAGGAAATTTAATTCAATCCCAATACTTTATCAGAGCTGCTGAAAATAAAACAAGTGTAGAGGTAGCGCTAAGTAGCTCCGAATTACATAATTTGGGTAGTTGCATTGTAATCTACAAAACTGTATGGACTAAGTTTCGTGGATGTCCTTTAACCTACAAATGGAAAAGCACGAAAATTAGATGCAGCCCTACAGAAACAATGCGCTTCCGTAAATATAGAGCAAACATTCAAACAGTACCCAGCGTAGAATAATCAAGATTCAAAGTAGAAAGTGATGACTGCCAACCCAAACAAAAGCGGCATAGGTAGAAAATGACACTTACGTTTGTATTTCCGCTTTATCACCTCTGACGCCTCAATCAACTTGCTTGTAGTAGAATCCCAAGCATAGTCCATCGCCTTAAGTGAACTGGAAGGGTAACACATAACAGTCCCAAAACCCACACCAAGACCACCATAAGCAAATTGACGCAGGACTCCTATCAGTTTAGTAGATAGAGAAAAGTGACTTACCTCTGCCACCAAGAACGACACCACCTAGGCCGCACACCATGATAAAACCCGCTCGAGCAAGCACAACCGGATCCTCATGCACACGTCTACAGATGGCTGCGATAGATTAACATAAAATAAAAAAGCAACAAACCCATCGAATTTTCAACCAGGAATCTAGCTGACTTTTGTGCATTTGTCTAAGAAAATCGGAATAGATGACTTTCGTACCTCTGTTGCTCCGTACCAACGCATAACCGACTGGCGAGTTGGTGTGATAAGTCTATGTAGGCCACTCCTCAATTTGGAATCAGGCTTGGGCACGAGGATATACTCCTTACTTTCGTCAATAAGACTATTGTAAATTGGTAACTAGAAGGAGAATAAATGAACAATGAACGAACGTCACCAGCCTTCACCATCGCACCTACAAAACGAATTTGAAGCGGCACTCCTGTAAATGATTAACATAAAGTATCCTAATAAGAAATAAAAAATTTACACTGGTAAAATTAGATTTTAGGTAACACTAAAATGCTGCCAATATTTTTGTGCACCTATGCTGACAAACGTCTCTTAGTAAAAAAAGGGAATTAAAAACCGTAATTAGGACAATAATCTTACTTCGTAAGACTCACAATATCGTACGTTTATTTGTAATTACCATATATACTGTTCTAAACTAGAAAAAAATGTCACCTTGTCCAGACTTCTGTAATCTGGCCAATATATTGAGAGACTCTGCAACTTTGCATTTGTAACCAGTGCTGAAGTGATCTGGATCTTGTTTAACTGCGCTTTGGGCCGCTGAAGTCCTATCCTCCTGCCTTGGAGTTAATCTCTTAGCATTTTGGGTTTTTTGTGAGTTGGTAATACATGCCTTTGGTACTTTTGATACATACTTTAACACTGTGCAAAGATGGGACAGGTTTTTAAACTCGTGTACTAGCCAGAAGATTCTGTTCTAACCGCAGCTCATCCAATTTTCTAAAGGACAACCTATTGCAGCTCTACAGAAGTGTCTCTTCCCTTGAAATACATCGCAGGTTTGACGCCTATTATAGAAAGTACCAATTTTATTCCACCAACAATCTACGTGCAATCGATTTTCGCGCAGCACAATAATGCGCTTTTATAAGGGACTGTAATCAAGAATAAACAAAGGTCAGATATACATACATGTATATGTTTAATGAAAAAGGAGATCTTCAAAAGTTATGTTTGAACATAGAGGCCTCAAGGGAAACCCAGGAAGCTTCAACTAAAGCAGCGGAGTTTGTAAGAAACACTTATCTAAATCTAAGTTTTTAAAAGAAAAAGGTACAAATTAGATCAGGTTAGTAACTCAATTTGGTTTATCGATTATTCGAGAAGTTGGTGCACACTAAATATCAAGCAAAACAAATTACTTCTATTCTACCATGAGCGACGTTTCACTCTGCATTTGGACAAAAATGTGTAGCGTCCCGAGACTCCCTTAAGACGAAAGAAGACACAATACTCGGTCAGAATATATATATTCAGCACGGAGAAGGTGTCCGGGCTATTGGCATGGCCCAAAAGGCCAGCCCACCCAGCGAGGCACAAGGGGGCTAATTCGAAGTACAAAAGTGGCGCCTCACCGGAACCGAGGGATAAACCACCATCGTATTACAAATGTAATGAAGGTGTCTGAATTGCTTGGGTGAAAACTAGCTTTACCTGACAAGAAACCAGCAGAATAGAGTTATAAACTGCCGACAGTGGGATTCCTAGCGAAAATAAAAGAACGATTAAGTTATCACAAGAAGAATAAGATTACTTACCAAAGCTTTTTAGCAATGCTCATATTGTTTGAATGTGGATCTTAGAGAGTAATCGGGTAATTAACTCTAACCTTGTGATTAAGAATAGGCCGGAATTCCTTGAAGCAGATAAGAGCTGTGGCCCAACCCCGTAAAACTGCACATGTTTTCTTTGAATTTAATTAACAAAAGTGTCTTAGTCAAATTGTTTTGGTCAAAGGGTATGAAGGCGCATAAAAGGAGATAAGTTAAGGACGTTGTACTGTAGGGTTCCAAGACTTCTCTGAAGACGAAAATGGACACAATGCTCGGGCAGATTATATATTCAGCACAGAGGTGTTTGGGCTATTGGCATAGCGCAAAGGCCAGCTTGCCCAGCTAGTTACACAAAGGTTAATTCAAAGTCTAAACGTGATGGCTCACCAATACCAGTAAATCTTCTTAACGTGGTGCGTGTAGCATCAGGCTCATCATTCAATTCGAGTGCTGTCTTCGTTAGATATTGTGCTTTTTGGACTTGTTATAATAGCATTGTCCAAAATTAGACTGTCCTATGGTTTATAAATTATTGCGTTGGTTAGAATGCAGATTTCTCATTTCCATTAATAAACAAATGCACATGTTGTCAGACGGTAATGCTGTGTCTCGTAAGTCTAGCACTCTTTTGCATAATTACGCCAAGTTTGCAGTACAAGTTTTTTTTTTAGTGACAGCATTTTTATAATTGTAGATGCATAATTTTTAGTTTGTTTATATGAATCTAAAGGATGTGATTTGCATCGGCTGATCACGGTCGTGCAGATCTTTCACGTGCAGCCGCCGTCTAGTTTCGGTAGGCTTTGTTGTCATCAGTAATGTGATGGTTGAGTAAAAGTGCTGGACTGATATTAGCTGAGGCCTTTATTAGTAATGACCACTTTAGCGACTACGCCAATGTTTATGTTTTCTGGGCGTTTGAATCTTGCGTTTTTTAAACTATCTCCTAGCAGATAACTTTGGCATGATTAGCGCCTCATATGGTTTGTTCAGTTTGACTCTCTTCTAGGCCCCATTCCATTTAATATTTCCTTGAACTACTACCATACTCAGAAGTCGGAGCATCTGTTGATCCAACTTTTACAGACCGATCATGGGGAAAATGAACTATCGTCCTGCAGAAAAACCTATGGAAAGTAAAATTAGCAGATCAGAAGCTTCCAGTAAGGTACATTCATGAGTGCAGTACCAACGTCCCATTATCGTCCTCGTTGATATTCCTTCAAATCGGTGATGTCATATTGGTCTCTATTTTTTGGTATTGATCTTATCTGTTATTTTATAACTAACCCACTTATCTACACAATTTTTCATGCTCATGCATTTTTAAGTTAAAACTGCTCCAAAGTCCACTATTGCACATTTATTATTGTTTTCTGCATTTTATAAGCTCTCAAAATCTCCTGGGACTAATCTGAAAAAGAAATCACTTAATGGGGCCAAAAGTGCCTTGAAGGTCAGTAAGCTGCCGAAGTTCCCTCCTGTGAATCTCTGTGCTGTTGTCGCTGTACTCCCTACAATAGTGGCGGCTTTTGGCACATCTACTGAATATTTTAGGAACCGAAACTGCCCTCCTCGATTATTCTCCCTGGAAAGTTAGGAGAAATTAATGAGAACCTGGATGATGCATCTCTTCTCGCTGAGATCAGAAGACGCATTTGTATGTTTAGTTGCATCTTTTGTAGTACCCCAAGTCTACTTCATCAAATTATAACTATGTTCTAAACCATCTACGTAGGGGCAGCTTTACCCGTAATAATGTGCTCTCCCCCCCCCCCCCCCTACCATTTCCTCCACGATAAAGTGCTAGCCATCAGGGACCGTTTTAAATTCTATTAGGTGATCAAAATGCTAAGACCATCAGGGTATCGCCAGTACCGAAAACCTGTCCCCCTCTTCTGCTCCGGGATCTCTGTCCTACGTCAGTAGCTGTGCGTATACCGTCGAAGCAGAATTGCAGGTACTGTAACCAGGGCTTCCGGTCGCGTTTGTAGTGCTGGATGCATTCGATCGGTTTTTTACTCCTGGTGACCCAAACATTGATGGCTAACGCATCCGTCTCATTCTTTTGTTTCGTTATTTCCTTCTAGATATGCCTTCATCAAATTTGCTTCCTCGACAGCAGCTGAAGCAGCGGCAAAAGAGGTGACTGGGAAGCTTGTGGGTGGGAAAGCGATCAAGGCGATCTTGTGCAGCGAAAGACCTCCCCGGGTGGAAGCTGACTGGAAATCACCGGAGGAGCGGGAACTAGATGCCTTTGACCTGACCACCCTCTATGTCTCGTGTCTTCCACGCTTAACAGAGCGCACGACTCTCGCCCAGATCTTTCGCACTGCAGACAAGATTAAATATGAAAGCCTTCCGGATGGTACATCTAAGGGGTAGGCTGCCTTAAAATCAGGTTTCATTCTGTTTGTCTTCACTAGTTTTAATTTGAACTGGCACTCAATTTTTCAGATTTTGTATTTTGAAATATCGGACCCGCGAATTGGCTCAAAAGGCATTCGTGGAGCTCCACGGCACTCTTTTGAAGGGAGTACCGATTTCTGTCAACTTTTTGATTAAGGTAACCATCTGACTATATCAAATGATTCACGTAAATGTTGGGTTCAAGCATAGCTATCTGCCCGTTTTAGTCCAAGGAGAAGGCTGAAGCGAGGGAAACGGTGAAGGAAGAGGCCTCGCATGAAGATTTGAAACGCAAAGCACCGGAGGGAAGCGAAGAGGTTATGAAGCCGAATAAGAAATGCCGTTGCGAAAATACAAATGCTGAAGACGGCAAGGTCGTTAGTGACCCATCTGGTCAGACGAGGGAAATTCCTACCAAAATTAAAGTTGACAGAACAGGAAACGATACAGTTTCGTTAAAGAAAGCGGATAAGGGTCCGGACTTCTCTATCAAGTATTCAAAGGGTCCTGAACCCAAACGAGCTAAACTGCAACCCTATCAACTCTCGAAGAAGTCTGGGAACAGGGCAAAGAAACCAAAAAATCCCAAATAGGTGTAAAGCGTCATTTACCTTAAATAAGCGATTTGTACAAAGCTTCATTTGCATTTATCAGTGTCTGTAAAAACCGGTGAACGCTTTCTGCTCCGCTAATTATGCGCTTGGAAACAAGGGTCGGATTTTGTACAGATGTCATGTACTAACTCCAGCACAGGCCTAAAGTGGGGAAAGCTGTCCAAGTTCGGGTGTTTAGCATGAACAGGGGGTGATGGTACCAAGGGGGGGGGCGGAAGGGTGGGCTTCGCCACCGATGTGCGGCACTGAGTAAGCCCTAGAAAGCGCGGAACCCGTGTCTAGTCTTTGCTGTCTTCTCGTAGTTTGGGTTCCGGATCTCGCCGAACTCGCATGCGGGAGCATTTGGAGCCTTACATGGGGGACGCCACCCATCATCAATTTTGCAGGAGTGGCACTTAATGATCCCGTTATCTTTTTGGGATAGCGTCTAGAAGGAGTCATGACATGGAAGTATGCAATACCGCCACTCTTCTGAGTCCTTCAATGGGGCCATCTATGTTAAAGAGGAAATAGTGACCTTCATACTGCTTTTCGCCCCCAGCACGATAAACTTGAGGTAGTCGTTTAAGCCCCAAGTTCTTCACGTCAAAGATGACCTGGTCATTATCTAAGAGGCGGAGAATGTGTCGCTTGAGAGCTGCTTTTACACCTTCATCCCCCAAAGCTTTTATGATTATTGGCATTTCGTATCTGGCCATTACACCTCACGCCACTGCGGTAGATATTTGGCATACTAGCACCTCAAGCAACCAATTAGATTATAGTGGACTAAGCCAACTGATAAAAGGTAAAAGAATATCGCTCCCTGTAAATAAACATTTGCTTCTGACATTGTGGCAATTATGAGAGGAACTTTGCAGCGATTTTTTACGTTGACGCTGAGTCCTAGAAAATGTGGGTGTTTCAGTATATAATACCGAGAGTAGTTTGCTGATCACCTAAGTTTCGTAAAGTAAAAATAAGAGCTACGTGCTAACCATATTTTAAACCCTTAGAAGAATGTCTATTTTTACCTTGCTTTTAGTGGTTTAGTCAGAACTTGTGATGTTATATAGCAACAAATATAAGAAGACGTATCTATGATAAAGTATTTTTTCTGGTGTTTTTAGACTTAATACTTAGCTACACGAGCATTTTGGCCTCTGCTGAAGGTCGGCAGACTTTTGTGGAGCTAGTGTTTTTGTAAACTGGCGATAAGATTGCCTCTCGTACCGGCGTGATTCATTGCTACATGCAGGCACTGCAATACATGTGTAATACTATGTGTAATACCTATGTTGTACCAAGAGACCTCTTAGAGAGGAAGCGTGTGACCGAGTCGAACCTCGTGGTTATGTGGTCAGCATCTCCTATAAGGAGAAGAGCCCTGTGTCCAATTTCCCCTAAACCTGTATCTATCTTCATCAACGCTGGACGAAATATATATCCAAATCCAATCAGTCTCGCCGTTCTAAGGGTATGAAGGCCAGGAAAAAGGAGATAAGCGAGGCTAGTGCTACAGTTTACTTGTGAAATCTGTGCTTCTTAATATGCTGTGCTCAATTCGTTTTGTGACACTGCAGAAATTGGTGCATTTATCGGCCATATATTTACTGCGCGAAAATGAGTTTTCGCTTGCCTAACCGAAAGCATTACAATACCATCCTAGAATTAAGTTATAAAATTCGTAGCTCTTGAACTAACCTCGGTATAGGTGTATAGAGTGATTTGGGCACTAGTGGTGCCCCTAACATGAGCCACCAGTCTGGAAATTGGACTTCTGCGATCTTGCGCATTGAGAACTGTAACTAACGCCTGCTCGCTGCAGCGCTCAAGTAGACAGTCATATATTGAGCCTACACCTCCTATCAAGGATTACTGGAATGCTAGCATTGGTGCCATTCATGCTATAACTGGTCTGGGCTGGTTTGGACCAGTGTCAATGCAAATCTGCGCTCACCTGACGCACACATCAACACCAATGACTCCTAACGTTCCCAATGGGTTATCATCACACTGGCAGTATTTTCGAAGACCTGTGAGTGTGCACATTGCTTTCACCAGCAGTATAATTCAGCAATGTTCACAGCTAAATAAGTTGGAAAAGAGGGATCAATATAGAGTGGAGGAGGAGAGGAAAAGAAAGGCAAACTGAGGTCACGAATCAGTCATTGAAACAATAATGGGAGCACGGTTACAAATCTTAAGATGCAAACACAGCCGCATGAAAGAAGAGCTTGGGATTGAAACGGCGGGGAAAGGGGCACATTGCCCTGGCACACACACTACGTCTTTTTACGAAGCAGGAAAGCCCGAAGGAGGACAGAAACCTCTGGCGAGAGGTTTGGCAGTCCGACGAGGTCACAGACGGTGGGATAGAGACGGGTCGCAATAGAGGCGAATCTACTGTCCGGCGAGAGGTGAACCAGACGCGTGAGGGTCAGCAGGAGACAACTGTCCCAGGCCTGGCGGTGGCCGTCTACGGGAAGGCCTCGGTAGTAGGCGATTGCCTCCTCTATCGTCTTCTGCAGCATCTCTGTCACCTTTGGGAGAAACAAATAATCAACTAAGAAAATATGCGAGAGGGTATTCTCCGTGAAATCAATGACAAGCATTGAGAAACTGAACTAGACTATAAGAATGAGAACTCTTAACAGCGAAAAAGGGCTGAACGTCAACGTAAACCTACTTCCTGTTGACGCTCATTTTTCTCCTCACTGATTTTGAACAAAATCCGAAGAGCTGTGGAAAGACTGTGGGTCTCCTGTTTCAGGAGATTCGGTTTAGCCTTTGCTTTGAAGCCTGAAAGAGTAAGAAGTAATCTTAGGGAATGAGAATGATTGAGAGTTTATGGTAATGCTTCGGGATTAATAACGATTAAATCAAGATTTCAAGAGATTGTCACTAAGATTTCAACATCAAGAATTTCAATCAGCGGCATGGCACCATGTGGTTTATTGAGTTTCAAATTACTTTGAGGACAACAAATACAAAAGCAAGTTGTGTGGGCACTGTTAACTCCTTCATGTTCAAATTCAAAGGTAACAAAAATTGTGTAAAATATACCTTCCCTTAACCAAAATTCTGCATCTAAGGGGTTCAATTCAACCTACCAGCTTCCCATAGGATATTCCGTTGTTCCATATTGGAATTAAAGGTTTTAGCGAACTTGTGTGATTCCATGAGGCAGTGAACGAGCGTGAGACGATGATCGTAAGAAATGTAGGGGAAAGTTGCTTTTTTATGCAATGGCAAGGCTCCATTTACTAGTTCCTCCACAACTACAAGATAAGAAACAATGTGGTTTGTGGCAGGCCAATTATTCCAGTACAAGCACTTGTAAACAAACTATTTAAAACATTTGCACAGAAATGGACGATTAGTGCTCCTTGAACGATCCGAGGAAACCAAACACTAATCAAAATAAGACTTCCGAGGATAGGTGGAACTACTATGTCGTTAAACAATAAAAATTTTCCCCCCAGAAAGTAACTTGTCAACAATTTAAATCAAATGGCTTGGTACTATTGCACCGCAATCCGCAGGCACTGATACAACCACTTAAAAGTGTGCATGTGCATCGAACATAGTGCGTTACAAGTGGTGCAAATAATCATATCTCACCTCCAAGATCGGGTAATGCAGAAGGTTCAGTGGAGGGAGTAGAGGAAGTAGCGATCCCGTCTTTAGCAACAGCCTCCAGAAGGCGTTTCTCCTCGGGGGTGTGCACCTGAAGGGAGGAGTTTGCGCCTCTGCCAGAGGATGTATCCACCGTACCATTCAGCAGCTGCGAGTTCAGCTGAGCGGAGGAGCGACGCGTCTCCTGCAGAATCAACGCATCCTCTTGTCGGCTGCGCGAGGGAAAGAACAGAATGTTGTCCACTGTCTGGATGAGCTCGTACTGCACAATGCAGTTGACCAGGAGGCGCAAAAAAAGGCGGGTGCATGCCGATTGGCGTCGCTTCACCATTGCCTCATCCACCGCGATACCGTCGACTGTAGGACCCTACGCCGGGAAAACAGACTTACTCGTACATTATGTGGGATTATCAACTATGATGCGCGGACTAATCTGTCTCATCGCTGATTGTAAGCTAGGAAAAAAAACAATAAAAAGCAAAATTTATTTTTTCAAGGAATTTAGTGACCAAAAAACAAAGCGCATATTCTTTGAATAAGGGAGATGTGTACAGTCAATTGTTTTGTGAGCAATTGAGGCATAACCACTAATAAAAAAACAAATGTAATCGCTGCCTGGTTTTTGTTCGCATGCAACAGTGCGGTAAAACTGATCTTGATGTATCATTTTTCGCAAAAGAAAAACACGGGACCTGAATATCAAAGAACACCGGCTTTTACCCTGACAGAAACCAGACCGCATTAAGCCTTCCGGTTGATAGTTAGTAGGTAGTCATCTTGGCGACCAAACCAGAATTACAACATTTGTGGCTTCTTTGACACTGAATCACTGACATCCAGGAAGGTGTTTATCAATTATGTGTGCAAATCTATTTAACAAAACTCATACTCCAAAGTAGGAGGTGGGTAGATTCTGTAAAGCTTCTATCACAAAGACCAATCTTACCGCTGCAAGTCATTCACTTGTTTTAATTGCACCATTACAGCGATAGAATAGTGAAATGCTGCTAAAATCGACATATTGAAGGTAGACGACAAATAATCCAAGATTACCGGACGCCAGGTGAGTAATTCGTTAGGGACAGTTGTTTTGAAGAGATCCACGAGAAGACTGATGGTCATTATCCACTTCTCATCATTAAACTTTGATCCATTTGTGAGAACTATGGTCTCCAGACAGCTAGCGCCCGATCGAGCTAGTTGCTCGTGATCTTGAAGACAACACCACTTCAGTTGCTCGTAGAGATTCGCTACAACAACAATTGCGCGTGTTAAGTTATGCTGAAACAAATCATCAAATATAGTGACGTCAATAATGATATGCACGGATGTCGTTGCCAAGTAGATTGGCAGTTAGAGTAGGAAAACCAATATTACTAAGGTGATGAAGTTTCAATGAAAAACAAATTTAGCCCGATCTTGACGACAACGAAAGGAGTGAAATTCCGCTCTCACAAGGAAGTGAAGGTATGGTGGTGTGTCAGAGAAAATTTGTAGCATAAGTAATGACGCAACGCCAATTATGCATTCCACACACGGTAAATACTAAAAGAATGAAAAGGAGTAAAAGAGAATGTACTGCCGATGAAAAAGGGATTTCGTGCCTTCAACTTTATCGATAAAACGCAGAATTTATAGAAGAAATGCAGAGACTCGCAATCCAGTTTGCGTATCGCAGAGGAGAAGGTCAAATCCTTGCAAATATATAACCTCAAAGGTAAGGCGACACTGCATCCCAAGTGTCATAAAAGCACTATTTTAAAATAAACGAGATCCAGACCTCATCTTTAATGATGAGCGACCACTTTCACAGTCTCCAAAGAACTTCGGAGGAGAAGCGGGAATCAGATGCACTTACCAAGCAGACTGTCACCGATTTGGTCAAAGAACTGAGAAAAGATGTCCACAACCGAGTAGAGAGCATGATTACACGTCGTGTTGAGCCATTCACTACGATCAGCAGGGCTTGTAAAGACGTGATATGTGACAGTAAAGGCGTCGAGTTGGTCACCGGAGATGAGGCGATGACGGCTGTTCTGTCGCAGACGCTCTTCCTTCGCCGTGTGAGGGGGGGCTGTGACCCCCAAACTGGTGTCACGACCATGCTCGAAGATGGAGAAGACTAGCTTGAAGATTTGCACCCACCAACTGAGGTGGAAGGTTGAACCGTAGGACTTAATCACCTCGAAAAATACGGTCAAACCTCGCGTCCGCACGTCCAACTTGCAGCTGTGTGGAAAAAAGGGAAAATAGGTGATACATGATTTCGCGTGTTCTGCTAAATGAAAAATAAGGAAAGTTACATTTGCTGACCCGAGACCAAGACGGATTAGTAATACCTCTATACAAGAACAGCCTAGAATGATTTATGTGGGTATGGGAGCATGAAAACAACAAAACGTACAAGATTTGGAAAAAAAAAGGATGTAAAATAAATTCATCCGCTTTGCATGAAGCGAGGAGTCTATTGAAGTTCAGTGAATTTGAGGAGATAAATTATGCACACTATTTAAATATAAACAGTATTCAGAGGTATTGTAATCATAAAACCACGAATGCTCGGGTACATTTGCGCATGGAATAATTAGTTGCTTCATTGCAACCATTCACCCAGACTATTGTTAAGGCTTAATTCTGCACAGCATTGCGCGATGTTAACCCACACTCCTAATTAGGCACTTGAGCAAAAAAATCTTTTGAGTCTGTGAAATTAGAAAATAAAAAGTCACAGTCTATTTAAAATTGTTAAAAACCAAAGTACTACGCTAATTATTATCTCTTTTAAACAGCTCAAAGTAACAAGCATGAATAAACAGGAGAACAATATCAAAATTACAAGCAGATTTCACACTTACTTATTAATAATTCGGAATAGCTCGTAGAGGATAGGCATCCAACCACGTTTCCAGAGCGCATCGTCTTCTTTATTTTCCTCGGAAGAGGCGGTTTCAGTAGCCGGAGCATTCTTGGACAAGTTAGATTCCTCCGTAGAAAACTGGTGGGCCCTCTCACTAACGATGCGTGCACATAGTCGAATTAGTCGAATCGCCTCCATCGAGATGTCAGGGAAATGTAAGTTGCAAGCAAACTCCGCCAAAGCCTTTATGAAAATCTATCCACAGAGCAAAAATAAGCATTAGGCTCCTTACACATCGACAACTCTGGAAAAGTGAATCAAGATAAACTTTTTGAAATCAGGAAATTTAAGGAAGCTCATCTAGAAATGACCAGAAAAAGGTGGAGCAAATCGGAGAGTACTTCTCAAACTAAAGTGTAACAAACTCACTAGATCAAAATGGGTAGATGATCAAGAAACTGGAAAATGGAACCCAAATTTACAGTGGGCTTCGGAGAGAGAGCAATGTTATAAATAGATTGGTGGTAGGACAGAAAGGAGAACATACTGGGAAAGAGTTGATAAGAAGGTAGAAGTTATTTGGAAAGACGGTATTGATAACGAAGGAGCAAGAGCTGAAGGCGAGTTCAATAACACCCTCCTCAGCGGATGCAGCAGCCGTATAGAGTACAAGAAAGATGTTGGTCCAACCGGAGCGAATATTAGGCCACTGAGATTGGATCAATTGCAAGACACATCGAGCCACCATGTCCTGAATACTGGGCTCCACCTCATTTATGTCGTCCAGGATATTTAAGAACGGTCTGAAAGAAGAGGCACAACAGTGAATCAGCAGTGGAATCTGATGATAATAATGTAATGAAGGTATTTAAGTGCGAGAATGTTTATAATTACAAAACCGGAAATATCAATTGGTAATCAGAAAGGTGCTAAAAATAAGCAAAATTAGCAAGTGAAGAAGCCTAAATTTTACAAATACGCAGGAAGATTACGTCATATTATCAAAGGGACTAAGTGACACGAATGGGAAGTAACGCAGATCTTAAGCGGGCACTGTTAAGAAAAGATTCTGGTTCAACGTTGTAAATGATCCCAAATCGGTTTATCACACTGTCGGAAGTGAGGTGTGATGGCACTTGAAGACGATACATTTCTGTGATCTCTAATTTACGAAAGTTTATTTTTCACGCCGTTACCACTCACTGAGGCCCAAAAAAAACTAACATACACGCGCACTGATAAAACGCGGACTGGACTTTACATGTACGACCATAACCCTGGCAGTGAAAACTTAAACGGACTCTTGGAGTAAGCAAAAAGAACGCGGCGTTAAGCTACATTTGCGAGTTCCTTCATGAAAAGAGTTCCCTTGAAACACGGTAACTGCTGTCTGAAATGGAGCTAAGATGACCTTTACATATAAAAGTGGACAGAATGTGTTGTGGACTATCGAGGCAAAACGAAATAGGCATAAATACGGATAAGTGAAGAGCACCAACTGCCAAAAACAAGCTCTATAGACAAGACGAAATAATATCACTCTATGGCAGTACAAATTCATGTATTCTTTAAGCATAGCATCAAGCAACATAGTTTTGATCGCTTAATTTCACACTAAGCATAAAACGCAAACGATGAGGTGGTTTCAGCATTCGAACAAAAATGAAAAACTTCCAAGACCATGGTCAGTTACCTAAATGTCCATATGCTGCAAATATCAAAGCAATTTAAGTAAGTAATTTGACTTAATTACCAAAAAAGGGCAGCATCTATTGCAATAATGACAAGACCAAGTTGCAAAATTGACCAGACTTCAAGTGTTGTATGCGTCTCAAAAAACAGAAAACAATGCTCGTGACTATTGTGACAATCCCTACACACACCAACACTCATCATACTTGAAGAATTAGGAAGGAATGGTGTTTGATGGTGCTGAACTGACCGAATGCACTCCTTCTGGAAGTGGAAGTTGGGCAGTTCACCTCTTTCCATCAACTTGACTACGAGTTGCCGCAGAGAGTCCACAGCGAATATAGCCACATCCTCGTTGGCGGAGCGGCCAGCGGTGGTGAAGTGCTGCCCTATGTGCTCCCAGATGCGCGACCACTGCAGACGAATGCGCCCGATGTTGTAGTAAGAGATCTCCACCACCTTCTGAAGACTGAATGTCCGGGGCTGAGGAAGAGCTAGCTCCTCCAGTGACACCTAAATGTACAGCAGAATACGACTAACCGTTTATTATGATTTTTTGATAATATGAACGTTTTTAAGCGGTTTCTCTCAGCATATACATCAGATGACACCCACGTGGTTAAAAATCACAGCTTACTAAACAATAAATGGGATTAAAAGCGAATCCAATGAAATAGACTTTTACAGCAAGGACTAAGTGTAGCGTTGTTCATTACGAATATACCCAAAAGTAGTTAAGAGAAAAGAATGAATTACCTACTAGCCAGTAAAAGGTCAGTAAAAATGAAAAACAATGAAGCTCGGTCAACTTTTGATAAGTGTAAAATATTCGTGCAGATAATTACTTCCTCCGTAAATCCATGGGCGATATCCGCACAATATCACAGTGCGCACATAGCTAGTACATGAATTAAGTACTTAGTGTCGTGAAGGTGGGCGCAAGGTCATAGATCTTTCACGCTAATATTTATGATGAATAAAGATTTTCTGCACCCCATGAACGCTTGTTTGACGGTAGTGTAGTATGCTACAAGTACTACTTGGAAAAACAATTTCATTTCATTTCAAAAGGGCGTAGAAACAACATTGAATGTCCAAAAGGAACGTTATTTTGCCTTTGACAAATGACTAAAGGTAAATGGACCGTTGCTGAGCAACGCTAAAGGAAGAAAACAATAACCTACGTTTCCATTGGCAACACGCAGCCATTCATTACCACATTCCATTTAAGTGTGAGCGGATGGATTTAACCATTACGATCACCCACTCTGCCAGCACACAGCTGGGAGTGTACAAACCAGTAAAAATAATTACATAATTCTCGAGAGCGGGGAATAACAATCATGCCTTCCAATCAAACAGTTGAAGATTTCAGCTACGTATGACAGTAACAGACACAAATTCAGGCACAACAATGTGTCCTAACATAATAATGGCTCAACACTATATCACCAGTGTAACCTGCGGAAGTGATAACAGCATGAGATAGGTGAAGTGATTGACAGTGCCTTCAATTACCTGACAAAGAGCTTGTACGAAGTCTACAATTGCATCCCCATCAAGGCGGACAGAGCCGGAGAAAATCTTATCAACTGCAACCACTACACTGCGAGAACCTGTCTCACCCATGACCTCCTGCAGCACAGCAGCCTTGCGGGAGTCCACCGTGGCGGCAGCTAAACTGCCCGGGGCGAGGCCACTGCGTTTGCGCATCGACTTGTTCTGTCCTTCACCTTCTCCTACATTGGCCTCTTCGGGGGTGGCGTCTGCAATCAATAAGAAACTCATCTACTGCTGGTAAAGCATCTGAAATTTCTAACAATCTCCCATGAGGGAATTGTGTAGGTGTAGTTAGGGAGGGAAAAGAAATAAAAGCGAAATTAAAACCACGGCAGGCATGGTACAAGATTTGAACCTATAAGGAAGCTAAAGAAACCTACGTGGACCATGACGACGTCGAGGCAGAGAGCGCGCTGTGTTGGTGGCAATGACGTTGGCCGACTCCAGCTGGGAGATGCAGCGAAGAATGTGGAGCCACGAGTGCCCAAGATAATTCCCATCGGTCTGAGCTACTGAGATGAGTGTGCGAATACTGTCGACGTTCTTTGACTTCATCATCTCCGGTGTGGGATTTATCACCGAAGGTGGCTCTACTGTGCCCAAAGAGGAGTTGATGGACGAATTGCTTCCAGTCAACTGGCTGTGCACGGACTCAAGACGGCCTCTAAAGTGAGCAATAAAGATGTTCACGAAATCCGTGAGAAAATAACTGAGAAGTGACAACACAGGTATGGATGGAGGCTAAATGCGTCTACCTTAAGTGGTTGCCCATAGTACCGATTCCTTGACCACTGATCGCAATTGTGTCACTCTGAGACTGAGAAGTGGAGAGGAGGAGGGTAAAGCGAGCCAGGGCCTGGACGTAGGCATCACGCTCAAGTTCCATGCGGAATGTGCAAGCGATGCGGATGGCACACTGGATACCCTCGAGGCAGTGGTGGGCTATCATCGGGTCATCACAGTCTTGTAGTCCGACGCTGAAGGCCGCCAAGAAGGGTGTCCACACCAACTTAAACATCGGCCGGACGTGTTCAAAATGCGTTGCACATGTGAATTCAGATTCCATGTGACTCACCTGGAAGCATAGGGATTCACCAAGTTCAAACATTGATACAAACGTTATGCAAGAAACTATGGTGGATAATAGCGATTCTCTTAAACCCAAAAGTATTTAGCTTGCCTGATATTAGCGAGGAGGCGTTTTGAATTATCCTTGTAAATATTGACAATATAGACTGGACGGTACATTTTAGGTGGAACGTCGATGGATGTGGAAACTTGAGCACAGTTTAGTGCATAGTGTCCCTTAATGTCACACGAATCCATAAAAGAGCATTGGTTTTACAAAAGGTTAGGAAAATATAGTTCGCGGTTACAATGAGTATAAGCTTAAATGAATTACCCAAGGCTCCTCAATACATATGAATTTAATACTTTTGACAGGATTTACGCCATTAACCACTAGTGCTTCAAATTCGAGCAATCAACCTTTCGACTTCGCATATATTTGTGGAACAATACTCATTTTAATGCATCAAAAGTTCGTACCTCCATTAAGGACGAAAGAAGATGTATTGTATTCGCAAGAACGACATGAAAACCATTCCAACCACTGAGAACTTAGAAGAATGTTCAAGCACTACTAGTGGCAAAGGGTCATCATTTAAAGCAATGACCCTTGGCTCCGATTTGCGTAATGTGCACATCAAGCCCGAAAACTCGACAAAAGTTATGCACCAATCAGTTATGTAACAGCTACACGTCACATTCGCAAACTTGGCTTCTCAAAAGGATAAACCGTTTACTGAATTAAAGTAGAAACCACCATACGTGAAATGAATAATCAACGTCACAAGAAATTAGAAAAAAGGTTGGTTGTTATTTGTGATGACACCACTTAGTGTTAAATGAAAATACTGGTCAATAGGATGGATTAGTAATCCATTACTAATACTACCTGTCAAAAATTGAAGTTATCTCAAAATGGAGAATTGGTAGTTGAATACTCTACAAATGAGCCTTAGAAGGAATGTGAAACACGCGCATTTACTTGTAGTACGTGGCTACAAACAAGGCATGGAAAAAAACTCACTGATTCCATTAGACCCTTTACACCAGTAACCACACCGTTGGTTGAATTGCCCAGAGTGCCATTATTGGCAAGTACGGTCGAAATATCGTCAGAACGCATTTGAATGCCACATTGCGCGATCTCGTCGTATATCTTACCAAGATATTCACGTGGCAAATCGTGGCTGTCATTTATGCCTCGATTCATTTTGATGTAGTCCTCCTAGCAGAATACGCGGCAAAAAAAAGATGCTGCCAATTACACCACTATCGTATATAATAATTCTGAATAAAAGTATCCTAATTAAGTGCAAGTTGTATGGATTGTCACTATCAGTGATCCTTAAACAGAGTTACAATGATGGCGTTAAAGAACAGAAATTCATGAAAGGAGCTCGATATTTAGCACTTCTATTGCAATAGGAGAGGAGGGGCGATATAAGTATCACAGAATATCCTCAAAAAGACTGATAAAAGTTGGTATTTACGGAGAAAATTCTTCATTTTTAGAAGTCTGAAGGACATCGCTAAGGTCAGAATGTAATGTAATAAACAAAAAGGCGTACGCCACATGTTTTTTTGTTATACACAGCATATGATGGTTAACGAAATAAAGCGGGTGCATCGTAGAAAGAAGGTACGGGTGCAATTCAGATACAGTTTTGTCTTGATGGCATACTTCTGCAGCCACCCAAGTCTTGGGCTCGACTTTGAAATCAAGACGGTCATAGTTACTCAAAACAATTGTTGAATAAGCGATCCAAAAAAAGAACCAACTAACAGATGAATCATGAAGCGCAACTGCAACAGCAATCGTTGTCAATGGAGATCCAATATAGCAAAAAAAACAATTACGCGAGTGTATGCAACAAAACCGCCAAGGTTCAACCACAAACGCAAAACAGGACGACATAAGCTTCAAGGTCGCATTTTGTAACCTCTTGAGAAAAACACTGTATTCACAATTCACAATGAATCGCTTAAATCAACCTCTTATTTAACGTCTGATAGTGTTCATTGGCAAGAACACTGGTCAATTCGTTAGGCATATTAAAAGGGTGCCGCAATCCAATACCTTGCTCATCTTTTGTTTTTGCTTAATTTTCTCAGAGTGAAGATCGGTAGTAAGCATGATGATGGAGAAGGCCAGTACGTAGGCAGTATCGGCGGAGGCGAAGAGTGTGTTATTCAAATTACAGGCGTAGTATCGGGCGGCGAATTTTTCCATTAAACGGTCTATCTTTTGTGCCTCACCAGGTAACCAGAAACCAGATAAAAATGATCTAAATAGATCAAAATGGAATATCACAGCCTGATGGTGCCAAAAGGAAGACATGATAAATGGATACCAAAACAGAAGTTTTTATGTTTCCTCAAGAGGAAGGAAAATGGAAACTAAGTACAAGGTGTAAAACTGACCTTAGGGCAGGTAAGAGCTCAAATCCAGAGAAATCGAAGCAATCTACGTAGGCGTACATAACCTCCAAAGCAAAAGCTTCGTTCTCGCCCAGAAAGTCGCCAATGGCAGTACGGCAAAGGCGTGACTCGTTGTGCAGGAACATGGCTACGTCTTCAGCACTGGTTCCTAAAAGATTGTTCTCTTGCAGTAGAGCAAGGCCTCGGGAAACCTTTCCTCGATTAAATAGGTATATACCAGCCTCGTAAACTTCTTTAAGGGCTTTGCGAGATTCAAATGCCTCAGGATCATCTTGAACCGTCTGATTCAGGCCTAATGTTATAAATAAAATATGAAATTATCAGAGCATACAAAGGCATAAAAATGAATGCCAACATTTTCTACATTTGCAACAAAGATCTTGCTGCATTAACAGGTGTACAAGAGGATTATAAGTGTATTTAGTGAAATAAAAAATCTGTGTTCATCTCAAAGGCAAACGTATAAAATGTCCATTCGTCAATTATGAACGCTTTATGGTTTTACACTAACTAAAGCAACTCGACTGAATGAAGCATGGCAAAGTTTCGCTAGACTGACGTTAAAAACCACGGAATTCATCGTCGTCTATATTAAAACTGCATATATCCAAGTAAACAATCAGTTGTTCCCATGAGAAAAAGTCGTGAAATGTGAGATCTAAGAGACTTACGAACAGATGACCCACTGTCAGTGTCATGTTCCTTTGTGATTGCAGAGGCATTAGACGGTTCTGAGCCAAGGAATGAGTGGGTTTCGTTGGTCACGTTGAAAAGATCACTGGACCAACGTACCATGCACTTCAGGATCAGCACTAAACACTCCAACCCCTTTTTGCGCAAGTTTTGAAGTTGCGGTTGTGTTGTTCGCGTATCCACGGCGGGACGACCTTGGGCTACCTTTGCAAGACAGATTACCAACTTCTCAAAAACATTCGCTCGTTCGAGATCGCAGTCGTAGTTTAGATAGGCATCAACAATGCACTGTTTGTCCATGCAAATACGCTGCAGCGCCTCTGTGACGATCCACTTGTGTTCGAACGAGGCAGATGACGAGTCGAGGACTGCAAAAAGCATTTCCTTGAAAAATACCTCTATTTGAATCTTGAGGTGTTGTTTAAAGTGAGTCAGAAGGGATAGGAAAATAGCCAAAGACAGTTCAAAGACCTCTGGTACCGAGGAGACACCGTTCTTGGATAGAGCGACGCACAAGTACTGCTTGATCGCAGTGATGAAAATCGCATTTGACCTAAAGGCCGGACCCGGTTGCTGAAGAATGCTGAGAAGTAACTGAAGGGAGAGTATCTTGGATCGTAATTCATGTGATTTGGGATCGGTAGGGTTTGTACCAGCTAGAGGCTTCATCGCCAACTTACAAAGCGAACGAAAGACCAAAAAGGCGTCTTTCTGTGAGATATGAGCAAAATAGAAGTCTGAGGAGGCGATTTCATCGGATGAATCGGTCGCGGAACCGCTTGTGGTTTCGGCACCCAGAGATGAGGCAGACACGGAGGGGTGCAGTGAATTCGGCTTTGATATCTCCTCCTCAGTTATCGGAGTAGCTTCTGCTGCATCAACAACACCTCCTGTCACACCCTCTTCATCATCATCGGGCGTAGCTGCTGAAGAACCCTCCTCGCTTGCTTCATCGGAAGTGGCTTTGGCTTCCTGCCCATCAGCTTTCTCCTGAGCATTATGGGTTCCAACAGTTGATTCCATCTCGGAGATACATTCTTTATTTCCCCCTTTTATATTTCCATTGTCATTTTTAGTAACAATCGACTCTTCTTGGCTGGTTTCAGTCTGATCAACCTCTGAAAAGGCTGGCTCGTTTAGTATTTCCTCCTGATCAACAGAACCCTCTTCCACCTTTTCTCCGTCCAAACTTTCAGAGTCAGATTTTCCTTCGGAAATTGCGTTTTGTTGATCAGAAACATAATTTCCAATACCAATTCCATTTCCATCAGTTGTGGCTTCAGCCTCAGTCTTGGCTTCAGAAAGCTTTTGATCATGACGAACTGCGGCATCAAGGGTGGCCTGCTCCATTCGTTGGAAAATGACATTTAGCATCTGTGTGAGGGTGGCACGTGCTGTCGTTTGATTTACAAGATTTCGTGTAGCCATGTAGATGTTATAACATGTGCGGACAACGAGAAGAATGTCTCGTTCATGCACCTCGACAACGGGAGATGTGACAACAGTTAAAAGAGCCTTAATAACTTGAAGCTGAACACCTTCATCTGTGTTTACACCCTGAAAGCAAAAACCGCTAAGTTTAAAAAGCAATTTTTTAGGGTTTGTTAATTCCGGATAAAAATAAACAAGCTAAATACAATGGACCACTTAAAAAATGAACTTAAATATGACCAATAGTAAAAGTCAATCTGGAACAGAATCAAACAAAAAGGCTTCAAAACTTACATTAAAACATGAACAGATCGTCTGAACAATTCGCTCGGTTACTCCCTCTTTTCCTGACGAATCCAAAGCATTGTTAGGAATATGTCCATAGGCTATCAGCTTTTGTAGGCAATCCAAAGAAATAGCAACGATCTTGGGAGATTTGCTCTTGCAAGCTAATTCCAATGGACGCAACAGCTTTTCGTCATTCAACAGCGCGCCTCTCTGTGCCTGAGAAGTAGGCATGTATCCGTCGGATCCAAGAGACCCATTTTTACCATTTTCTGGTAAGTTGATACGAGTCTTTAAGAACTCGATGCCGTCACAACAAGCCTCGCGAAGCTCATTATTAGACGGCTTTCGTGTTTGCTTTTCAGTGATAATTTGTTCTAGGGCCCGAGAGATGAACATAGCTACACACTCCCCTGGCACAGATATCAAAGGCTCGCTTCTAAGCCCGTCAGAATTCTTTTCCACAGATGAGGACGAATTACTCAAAACCTCCGTATTCTGCTATTTAAAATAAAACAATAAGCTGGAAGATATCAAACCTCCATAGTTCTAATCATGCAAATTCATTCCAAAATGATACCATGCAGGAAGAGAAATGCAAGCGATGCACAAAGACAAACGATCAGCTACAAAAACAGAAATGCGCACAATCAGGGGATAAAGAAAGCAAACAAAAATAAAACGAGGACACAAACAACACAACCCACACTAGAGGAAATTACACCACCTTCACTAATTTTGAAATTAGCACCAAGACGTCTCAATAACGATTCGCTAGCATCTGCCATGCATCAAAATTCCTAATTACGAAAAATTCCAGAACTATAGTTAAGCCGACCTTAGAGGATAGTTTGGACTGCAAGATATCAGAGCAGTTAGGGGCAAGCGCACACAAATATAACAGCGCAAATTATTTGATGGAAATATATATTCTGAACATAGAAAATTGGACCACTTGAAATTTCCACACTAATGTGGGTTATTCTTATATCGCAGCAATTGTGCGAGAAAATCATGTTATCCGAAAGTGAACAAATTTTAACCACTAATTTTAGTCCATTACTTACGCAAAAATTTTGCTGTTTTCAGTACAGGTTTGGTAAATGAAAATATGTTGTTTTGAAATCTATGGCTTGCTTCAGTCCATGATCTTTGCACTTAAATCTAAAACTTTGACTTACGCATATTCATGCTTAAAGAACTTTCTAATCAAAAGATTTTTGAAGCGAGTAGCTCAAACTTAACATTAGGGTGTTGAAATTGCCTATTAGCCATCGCAATAAAATAAATCGACAAGTAATTGGAAGGCCGTCTGAGTTTTTGCGGGTACTTTGGCCTGGGTTCAATCGTGCTTCAGTTCTGTTCTTTGTTGACGTCAATTTGAGTCAGTCTTGCCCACTCTCCACGTGCACCATCAACCCAAAATTGTCTAGTACTGTACAGATTCGCGCGGTTTTGCTAGGGGCGAGATGCAGATCTGATCCAATTTAGGCCTAGTATTTGGTGGAACATTGACTGTCGTAATGTTTCGCAACTTTACTCTTAGCGAACTACTGGCCTTCTTTACTGGGACTCGCTTTGCGGATTACGTCAAAAAGCCTCGCGAAATATGCGAAAGTTTGCATCTTATCTGCAATAAACTAAGTTCGGGCTCTTGCTCGAATTCAAGCTTGATCGATTCGACTATGAACGAGACCGTTACCAAAGAGATTATTCTATTCCAAAACGTTCTGAGGGATTTCCTGGCATCTGTCGCAGGAAATTTTGGCAAATCCACCTCTGTGCTTAGTACGTGTCCGATTTTTTTTACAGGCTGTTCCTTCAATCTTACTAGTTTCACCTTGTGTTTACCCTTTTAGGCGTTAAAATCTGTGATTTTGACTGGCTTTCAGATCTTGGTTCAATTTCTTGCCTCGAAATTGACAATTCTTCAAGAGAGTATTTTCATCCTTTCCTGAGATACTTGGTGCACTTTGACGATCCCTCTGACAAGCATAGTATTTTCAATCTATGTTGTCTATCGTATCATGGTTTTCTCCGTTGGAAACGTTCACTTTCCCTGGGTCCTCAGCTGGATTGTGTCTTGCTAATTTATGTGACGAAAATTAGTATTTGGATATGGAAATGCTTTGATGAGTCGCCTTCTTACTTGTTCCTGTCAAATACTCTTGAAATGCTTGGGGTCTTTGTGGGAGCAGCTGAGCTGATTCCAAATTACTGCTTTGAGAAGGACCTTATGGTGTGAGTCAACATCTGCAAAATTGGTTCATATGCTCATTTGCTTGTTGCGTAAGTGTTTTTTTATACTTGTAGTTTCAACTATCTAAACAATGCTTTATGCATTAACATGCTAATCGTGGCCGTCCCTACACATTTCGCTGTGATAGATCTCAACGCATCCAAAGCACATACCTTACTTTGTCGCCTTTGCCAAATAGGAAAGCAGTTGCTATCTGCTGGTCATTTCGCTGTAGCCTTGGACTATGTCCTAATTTCGCTTCACTTCGTCACTCGCATTACTCCTCAAAATTTGAGTATTTGGCACTCTGAGTTCCATGATTTGAAATGTTATGAGCCTCTCTTAATGGTGTACCACGAGGATATTCTCTCTGCTTTGTTTGCTGCTGTTTATGCGTCCTCTGCGAACCACCCTCACGACTTCTCAGCATTTGCCTTGCTTAATGATTTTGTGTTTTGGCTCCAATCGAATAAAAAGCCAAGCATAATCTATCACTTCATTCGACTCCTGACGATCGGGACTCCAAACATTCTCTCCTTGGTTATCCAAGCCCTTTCTGCGGACTCAGCCAGTTCTTTCGTTTGGCTTTGCATTAAAATTTCTGTCCCACTTCGTTATCTCATGCACCCCGTGTGCATACACGCTTTAGTGAGCGCATACATCAACATTTTGGAAAAAGATACATGCAACCAGCTGAATGTCTGTGAGCTGGCGGAACTTTTTAGTCCGTACTTCGAAAATCTCAATGAATTTGAAGGAAGTGAATTGAACTATCAAGATGTTGCCTTCGTTATTCAGGTGTTCTCCGGAGTTGCTAGCAGATCTCCTGCGGGTATGGTCCATTTCCCCATACTTAATATTCGTATGCTGTGCACACGATAATCGCTTTCTCGTATTATCTCATTTATGGTCGTCGATCTATTGGGGTTATAATTACCCAACCACGTTTAGATATTTTAATTTCCTTGTGCCATTTCTTACACTTGTTTTCTTTTTTGGACTACCAACGAACTGAATAGTTCAAGGATGTTTTCTGCACCCGTCCTCGCTTGATTGTTTTTCAATAATAGCTACATTTGTTTTCGCATATTTAGCTTGTCGATTCCGGTGTGCAATGGTTCAGTCTTTGATTTGTCCCTACCTGATTTCCTTTCAAATGGTCGGCACACCTCAGGTCACCGTGGCCCTTGAATTTTCTTCCTCATTTATCCGTTTGGTCAGTAATCTTACAGAACCAGAGGCAATCCAAGCGGTGTCCGATACTCTCCCTTCTCTTAATCGTGTTCTTCTTACTGCGCATATATCAGCATCCGGCATAACGTCCGTTATCAGGTGCGTGAAAGTTATCATAGCCCATTAGATGAATTCATGTTCTTTCGAGGGAGAAATTATTGCCAAGTATTGAAGATGTCGTTACCACCATATAGAAAGGTCATTTAACAAGGAAGTTATTAGTGTTAATGAAATTAGGTGTCCTACATATTTGTATGTGCTAATACTTTTAATAATACCCTAGTTTGGATAGATTTTTCGTCATCATTAAGTCGCCTAATTCAATTCAAAGGTACTTCTATGATTGGAACTGTGTGGGTGATGTATCACACTGCTACTTTTACGCGATTGTAGGCTCTAGCATTTCATTTGGTTGCTATTTTCATTTTGAATAAAATGAATAATACGGAGACGTTTAGTACAAAGAAAGTTTTTTAGTGCTATCAAAAAATACTTTATTATGCGGGTGATTATTATGCGTTTATGTGGGACGTCAATCGCACACGAACGTATCCGATTATCCCCAAGAATTCCCGTATCTGAAAGTAGAATTCCACATTTTTTGGTATAGCCGTTTCTTCCGAAGTAGCTTTATGTACTTCCGTTATACTATGTTCTTTTGCGTATGATTGGTTGCATTAATATGCTTTTAATGTGATTTTGCCAGCTGAATTTCCCTACCTTATTGTTGGTTGTGTTTGTTTTAGTGCATTTGTCGACTGCCTCACTTCCTCCCCTTCGTTTTTTTGCCCATCATATTTGACTTTCTGTGGTATTGGTGCCAACTCAAGAACTTTTCTTCTTGAATCGCTTGTCATAAGCTTTCTTCAACTCATCCTTCGATGCGTACGAGTTGAGCCATCCGTAGGTCTTTTTCTAGAGGTCTTACATCCACTAAAAGTGGATGTTACCTTATTTTTGCCTTTGTAAATTCAATTCAATTAAACCCAAACTATGCGAAAGAACTCTAAGGCAAAGTTTTAAACAGCCTAAAAATGTTGACTCATGCCAATCATCGAGTCTGCTATAACTATTTCGACCAGACTTACGTCTGTAGGAATTGACCACTTATGTTTAGACGAAAGATTTGCGTAGATTAAAAATTCACGGTATCTTTTAATCTTGTCTTGGTCTTGCACATTGTGGATAAAGTTCAAAACAATCGAATGGAGTGCTGGTTCCAGAGTCAACAAATCAGAGCCTCTAATTTGACTGTTATCCACTCTTACCAATGAAACCGTACCACCATTTCCGAAAACATTACGGTTTGTAAATACCTTTCAAGCAGTTTTAAGGTTTTTTATTAATTAAACGTTATTTGAATTGTGTATTTCGTCGTGACCAAGAAGGACGTTATTGTCAAACGCACATTTTGCCCCGGTCTCAACCTTTAGAGTGTTACTTTCCTAGGAAACCAGAGCTGAAATCAAGATGAATTCGAATGATTTCAACAAACGATTAGGCGACGAGGTTTGGTGTGGTTGTTGTTAGAACAATGTGGGTCATTTGCACCAAACTGTCAAGGTAAAGATGGTGGATAGTTGCTTGAATTTCATGAGATCTGCTGGGGGAAAAAACAGTCCCGAAGGTTGCCTCTCTTTGCTGTCGTAACACAGAGGCAAACCACTTATGCACGCATGAAACCAAATTTTGCAGATATTTGGGCATGCCGATTCCTTGCAAACCTTTTGGCATCTTCAACTTACTAAATTCATTCCAACAGTTGGATGTGTTTACTGTGGCTGAATAGATTAAGTTGTGAGGGTGGTGGCCTGTAAATAAACGATTGAGATTAGCCGTCGCGGCAGGCCAAGGCAAATGCCGACTAAACTTGCCACAAACAGCAGTCCTCCAGGTACAGCGGCTAGGTTACGAAGCTGTCGCCTACTCTACTACGCCCGACGGACCTTGCGCTGCTTGATCGTTGCGCTCATTTCTTCACACATTAGGCCACATGGCTCAAAGAATACTCAACATTGGTCAGTGGTTGAAGGGTCTTGTGACACCAAAACCGTTTTGGCTACTGCCGTAGGTAAAGCACCATCAAGACTATAACCGTTGGCAGTGGCTTAAATACATCCTCTGATAGTAGTTGTTAATTTTTAGGATGTGTTGAAACGCCTGCTTGATTCACTACCGAAATTCTGCGTTTGGAGTCTCGTTACATTTGTTTGCAAGTTCATTCGCCTCTCTCTATTAGCATACCTATGAGATGCGCAGAGTAGCACTACGCTAAGTTTTCCGGAACGAGCTATTAAAATTAATTGTAGTGTCTTATGCGCATAACGTCCAACACCAGCAACAATTTCTTCATCTCTCTATAATACACTCGTAAAAGAATTAGCTTAACGTTTTGATTGGCAATGTTAAGTAACAGTTAGCAAACACACTAGTTTCCTTTTTTAGCTAATCTTAACCTTCTTGTGAAATGCTTACAAGAAACGGAGGGATTTGAATGGTCCCCATTAAATGCCGACCCCTTATCAATGAAGTTAGAAGCGCTTGAAAATGGGCCAATTATCTTAGGATTCCAAAATTTTATTAGGAATTGTTTTAGATGTGAGCCAGCTTTGAATTTCTTTCACTCAACATCCAACATTTTTGGCGTCCTAAAAGCAAATAAAACCACTTTGAACGCTTCAAGTTCCAGAAATGCAAAAATAAAGGTGACCGGCAAGATCCCGAAGGATAGATGGGGCTGCGACTGGCACATGCCTACCACTCGACATGTTTGGGCGTGAATCCGTGAGTCTGATATAATGCCGGTGAAAATGTTCTTCCAATTCAATTAGCTGGGAAGCTCTGATCAGCTTCCCCAATCTTGGTACTTTAGGACCAAGATTTTATTTATGGTCGCTCGAAATGAGGCATTTGTCCCATTCTTGCATTAATGGCGTTTTTTGAGCCGCAGTAAGTCTTTTGGTATAATGCCATTTAGCACAACTAGAGTAAGACATGGGTGTGATTTTTGGTTTCCTTTAACCCGATGAGTCGTTTGCATGATGAATAATTGTTGATGTGGTCAGTGAGAAAATGCAGTTACTTCAGCTCTGTCAACATTTGTCCCTACGTCGGGTGGCATTGAAGCGGCTTTTGCATTTGAAGATATAATGGAGTTTTAGGCCTCTTTTGGATTTTCTCGAAATCTTATTCGTTAAAAATGCTACTTAATTGAATGTTTGTTTTTGAATTGGATGGACGTTGGATGCGGATCTGATGTTATGTCTAGATATGTAATTTCACGATTCATCAATTCCATGTGACTCGCAACTCGCCCTTTTTTTGTTAAAGGTGCCACACTCTAACCTCAGAGTTATTGCTTGGACTGCTTTGTGGCGTGTTTTGTCTCATCCACTAAGTGGGAATTTGATATCACAACCGTTTCTTCGTACCGGAACTGGTGGTTGTCTGCTTCAGTCGCTTACTAAGGCAGCAGAGGATCAACTTGCTAATTCTGTTGATACTCCCATCGATCTCCATGCTTCGTTGATTGGAGTGTTGTGTGAACTCTACTGTGGAGTTAGTCAATCCATCTGGTAACTTAAGGTCCATTTAGACGCAAAACTCTCCAGTTGATAACATTCCGCTTGACTGCAATAATCTGGACGTGCTTGAACGCCTTACTTCGTTCTCCGTGGGTGAGAATTGTGGGCAGGACAATGAACTTCCTGAGCCACCCGAAATATTTGAAGGTACCGTCTCTTTTCAGCTAGCACAACTTCATTCTAGAACCAAAGGTAAGAACTCTATCCGTTCCTGCCAGCTATTACCTGGACGAGGAGAAGAAAATGTATACCCACGAAGATCCACAAGTCAAAAAGCATCTCAACCTATTCCTCTTCATTTTTCATCGCTTTATGCGTACCTGTGACCTCGAAAATCCTGATCACCCATATGCTTTGAAGAGGTTTCTGCGCGAAGTCCTTAAATTCCGACGACATGACCTCATGCATTATTTTGCGTTCAATAACAATCAAATTATAGTGAGTTTATAAATGTCATACATACTCTTAATCTGTTCCACTGTGTAGCTCCCCTGGGATTTTTTTAATTCACTTTCTTAAATATGTGTGAATTTTAGAAGTGGCTATCTGATGTGGTCTCCGATGCGCTGGAGTTGCTGCGTACTCAACAGCCTCAGAATGGTGAGTTCAGACTTCAACACCAATTCCATCAAATATGTCACCTATACTGGCATATGTGATTTTAACCCCTTAAAATTGATCCATTTCGTTGCGACTTCGCTCTGTTTTGACCATCACGTTTATATAGTGACCAGAAAATTGACGCGTTTTCTATAAAGCTTGCTGTAACGGCTTTTTGCAACTTGTAGGGGCATGCAAGCTGTATGCGATTGTATGCTTCAAAAAATGTTGTGTCGATCTATCGGTGCGGTACTGTTTATTACCCCACGCACTATTTTCCGCCCACCTAGGACCTCCATATCATAGGGTTCCGGTTTAACCCTGTGATTGTGCTTCAAGCTTGTCTGCTCTACAAACTAAGAGTTGAGAAATGACCAGGGTTTTTAATGCCGATTATTTCAACTAATAGGATGTTGGTAGTCTTATTACAAAAACAGCGTGAAATTACTCCGTTTTCTCATGAGTTACCAGTCTTAATTGTATTAGTTCCCTTAAAGATATGTGTAAACATCGTTCTGTCTTAATAAAGCACAAATTGTTCAACTTGATTAACAGCAAACCGCCTGCGCAAACACAATGTCGGTGCCTTTTACACAAAGTTAAGGGTGGTTTATTAGCCATTGCGTAGATGTGGAGGGATATTTAATCCAATTTTAAGATACTTTTAGTAGTAATGTCTTCTGTCACCTTGCAGAGGACGCCGACCATTCCATTTCGGATGTTCTTATCGACTTCCTTGAATTCTTTTGTCTGGGAAATGAACACGAGTCATTGTCTGCTCTTTTTCAAGTCACCCCCATCCAACTCAAGAATTTACTTCAACTTACTACTGGAACTAAATCCCGCAAGTTGCAGGTAAGACCTAATTTTTTCGCTTAATTTCAGTTGCGAATTGTCCGTCTCCTAGTGGGGTGGTCAAGCCGCGCAGATCCCTTGGAACCTGAGCACTTCCTTGCATGGCCTCGGCATTTGAACTTCACTTTACCTCCGATTCTTCATCAGTCACAAATCATAGACCTAAGTGATACGTCGGTGTTCCAAAACTTTGCATTTGCCCGATCTAGTATTCCACTTGAACAATGGCATTTTGACCCTGCTCATCCCTATCCACTAACCCTCATCTCCACGATCTGGCCTCTACCTATCGACCGGCACCCGGATGTTCATGATGGACAGCCCTTGGACATCGCAAATTCAATCGCTACGTCCAACTATGCTTCTAGCGGCTTGGCAGTAGCAATGTGGTACAAACTTGTAAGTTACTTCCCCTTTAACCCATGGAATGGACTCCATATTCTAGGCTTTAAACTACTTTAACCTCGAGTCTGCACCTGACTTCGAAAAAATTGCGGTTCGATTCGTGGTGAATTTGAAATCCATAAAATCTGGATGTTCGTGCCTTTTGTGTTCCAAAGGTTTCCGCTTTTTAATTCATTTTAAACTCCGTTAATGGTACTAATTCTAATGTTATCTTTTACGGTGGCTCCTGAACTTTTGAAGCAAACTTTGTTTACGAATTCGTTATCCTACAGGCTCGTGGCGCAACGAGGTTGATTTGTGTAGGTGTGTTTATCGGCACACTTTTGCGTCGTTTGTCGGTTTTCACAAACCAATTTCTCGCATCTTCGGATTTCTTAAATGTTTAAAAGACTTTCGACTGACTTTTGCGGTCTTATCTGTGTGAAACTATCGTACACCGTGGTTATTCAAATTCATACTTTTCATCAGGTACTTTGCATTGTGAAAAGGAACACTTGAGATGCCCCCTGCTTTATACCTTTCTTTAAAATCCTTGTCCTTTTCGACACTTTTTAACCGCCGAATTTAAAGCAACACGTTTTTATTTTCTGTATGCTTTGTGGTTAGTTTCTTGCTCCATTTCAGCTTACAGCGATCACTAAGTCAGTTCTCAAATGCCGGTGTTTGCTTTTTAAGACAATCACTCAATTTCAGGGGACACCGGCTAACTACGGGTCAACGTTTGATGCCAACCTTCCTCTATCGAAGTCCACCTTGTCTAATTTGGCTTTGCAAGGAGAAATGCTTCATCTATTCACGCTGGAAGAGTCCCCGACATTTTCGCGATCACCGAAGCCGTCCTCCTCAATGCACACTCATTCAACGCGTGCATCTTATCTTCGGACAATTCCGTCACTCAGTTGTTGGTCCATTGAGGTATGTGTGGTATGCAACTCCTGCGCTCCACTTTTCGTCCTGTATTCTTTGTCTTTTAATTCTCCCAATAGATTTGGTTAGTTCCCTCAACCAGGGGTGTTTACACCCGTATCAGACGAAAATGCGACTTTGGAAAGCAGCACTTTATACCGAACCATTCCGCTTGGGACTCCTCAGAGCTTATTTTGGCCGGTGATGCATACCTTTCAGATGCTCTAGATTCCAACTCCTGGGGACATATGCTGTTTAGCATCCTGTGGAATGAGAACTCAAAGGCGAACCTTACAGGGATTGTAAGTTTGATTCCTTGATTTATTTACACAAAAAATACCTAATTATCACCGTCTTTGTTTCAGGTAGCTGTCACAACCAATGCATCAACATACACAGAGTCGACAATTAAATTGTCTCCTCTGCTAGCCTCTCCAAATCTGAACAGGAATCGTACAGTTAACTTTGTACACAGTCGCCGATTTACGACGAATTTGTGTTCACTAAGCCTGTGGATAGGCCATGCAAACCCAGCACTTGGAGTGTCTAAGACTGTTACTTCGAATGAACCTTATCTTTTAACTGGTGGATTTCTTGTGTTTACCGGTTAGTTTTCATCTCACATTTTGTATTTTTCGCTTTTTAATTGGATTGAAGGAGGACCTAATACCGTTTTAAAACGAGGTTTTTGTTCAGTTTCTTTGTACATGAGCCATGCTACTGGTAAACAATTCATCTTTCCAATCTTCTAATTATTTGTTCGTTGAGTGGAAGGTTTTGAGCCTTTTACGTAAGCTTTTCATTAAAATAGGTCTTTTGTAACAGAATTGTTGCTGGCATAATTTGATCGGATATTGTTGACACCATCAAATGTTTACGACGACAATGAGGGTGTTGAATGCCTTCTCCTGGACCATTTGATGAATTTGTAAAAGTGCGATTTATTTTGTGTTTGTAAATAATTCTAATGACACTATTTATCTTAGGAGGCACAATTTATGCTTTCATGGTACTTATGGAGCTGTTATTCATTTTGAGTGAATGCGCATCGGGGTTATGCTCTGGTTTTTTATTTTGGGATTCTTAGTAGTAGTTTCTGATGCACTGAGAATTCTAGGAAGTAAACAAAATGCTTTCTTGCATGATTCGCCAATGCCTGCCTTGGGGATAATTCAAGGATTTTCATTGTACCACGGAGTGGAGTCTGCGCTGACTAAATCTTCAGATTTCAAAAACAAGTGGGTAAAAGCTATGCCTACGCTTACCCTGAATACAGTTTTTGTGTGAAAGGTCGCATCCAGACGTTACGACTAGATTCTAGTCATGTGATTTCGAATTTTTTCATTATTCTTCAGTATGCTCCTGCATCGGTTGTAAAGCGTTTCCTGTTGAGCACAAATAAATCAGTTACTAAACATGCCTCTGCCCATATTTACTTCGCTCATCATGCATCTTCATTCATCTCCGTGCAGGTGATATTCTCCCTAAGATGCCAGCTAAACTGACAGAAGGATCCCGAGCCCACTTGAGGGAACTGGCTCTTTACCTTGCCCTGTGTGGGCCTTTATGGAGTGGCATCTTGCCCTGTGCCTCACAGGATGTCTGGCCTACATTAGTAGCTAGGGGTCGCTGCTATCTCAGTGCCTTCCTTTCCCGTCTGCGTCCACAAGAACTTGGTGATTTATTTTTGCGAGGACAATGCATTCTGGATTCTGTGGAACAATTCCAAGGCGGTACAACAATGTGGGTCCACACCTTACGAAGATTAATCAATGTGAGTTGAGTAGTTTCCATGATTGTTATGTTCTAGCTCTGGGTTGGAGTGTTTCTCGTGCTTTTCATCACAATTAGATTGGCCTCCCCATTGAGCGCACTTTGCTAGTTCTCTTGCAGATGACCAACCCCAACGTTTCTTTATTTGAATGTCATTACCTTGTTTTCCAAGCCACTTTCTTTCACCACAAACCTTGGTCGTTGTTGCAACGTTTTTTGTAAAAAGTGAACATTAGTTTAGGAATTAGGCATTTTGAGAGTAAACTTAGCAGTTTTTTACTTTCCAGCACAACTTATTGGTTTCCACTGGATACCCATCATCGGCTAGTGTCAACTGGACCGTTCGGATTCCTTCAAAGCAACACCTTTTCCCATCGGTCTCAGTGTTTTATACAGATACTACTTCAATGTTCCAGTGAGTTTCTGACTTCACCTTTATTGTCTTTTCTCCAAACAGTCCTCCTATATTTTTCTGGATCACATCCTTGAAATCTCACGATTACTTTTAGAAATCAGAGAGACTACTTAACCGTCACTTTCAATGTAATTTCATTCCTAGTGAGAAGATGAGAGGTTACAATTGTTTTCAAGTTCCTTCAAAATTGTGGATGGTTGACCCTGTGTCAAATCTTGATGTTGAAGTTACTGCGCAGAATCTCAACACACTGACGAAATGCGGCGTTGATGCGACCATCGCGTCCATTGGCGGCGTCGATTCTGCCTTTTTTCTCGCCGGCGCAGTACGTCTTCTTTGGGCTTTGTGATTCATGTTTGCCGTTTACCGTATTAATCTGGCCCTGTGATCTTAATTTTATTGCTTTGTAATGCCCAAATTACTCCTATAGATGTTACAATGCATAGGAGTCCGGAATCAGCTATATTATGAATTTATTATAATTATGCGAGGCAAAGGGCTAAAGTAGTAATGTAGATGATTAAGGCCAACACAATTCTCTACTCTGTTTTTTTTCGATAGCTTGTGGTTGGTTACATATCACCAATCTACTCGTGCATATTTAAATTTTGAAACAAGAAGACCTCTATAAACTGTCGTTTGAATGTTGAGGTAACAGTCCATTTCTCATAATTTGGCACTTAGGCTTTACTTGCAGTCCTCAACTGTATTACTCGCTTTCTTAGGTTGCCTGCGCATCTGAAGCTGACACCGAGGTCATTGCAGCCTCCTTGGATCTCATTCTCACTCTCACAAGGCACTCGGTCGTCGCCGCAGAAAAATTTTATCAACCCCTATCAGAAGAGCTCATTCCTCGATGTTCTGTTGATGCTTTTGGCCGTTTACACATAACAAACTATGGTTTATGTCTGTTGACCTCCCTCATTAATCGAATTTGCTTAAGGCGCGTAAATCTGGCTTTTCAAGAGGTGGGCAATTTTTTTCTTGTGCTAAAAAAACAATGCATTCCCACTTGATTTTAAAATGAGACTTTTACTCTGTTTAGGTATTCACGAAATATGCATATGTAAAAGTCGTCGATAAAGGAATTTGCCTTCTGCTAGATCCCGAGCTGATTGTTTGTCAGATGATTTTTTCATCGTTGGAGAGCCTTCCAGCCGTGCTCAGTGCGATGGGAGACTGTTTCGCTAGCACAAACAGGAGTCACGACCAAATTTTGTCATGCAACATTACGAATGTGGATGGATCTCGAATAATTGAAGCTGCTGTTACCAGCTTTCGAGTAAATTTATCACAGATAGCCTTTGTGATCCATTCATCCCCTTGAGTGAATTCTATTTAAGAGTATTCAGGAATAAATCCGTTTTTTAAAATAATTTATCAACATTTACGAAGTTATTTACGTTTTTAAGGCAGGCACTAACTCATTCACCGTGAGGATTATGCAATACCTTTGCGTTAAATAAAGTGTGTATAAATAAAAATTAAAATAGTTTTGTTTGCAAAGACATCTACGGTTCTGCACCCAAAGGCATGATGTTCCCCACTCCATGCAAAAGTGCGCACATTTAGTCTTGCCTCCTGGTTTTGTGTTTTGTTTACATTTTTTACTGTCTATGGTAAATATATTGTCTCAGACTTGTACAAACGAAACGGGTCACTCTATCGGTATGGAAGAGATGTCCCATAGTGAAAATTACAATTGTGGTTAGGGATGGATTATACCTACCTAATTTTTCTATTTAAGGTTTGCTTTCCCACATCAAACGACAATGAAGATGTTAATCAACTCTTTGAAGCGACAAGTGCATCGCTCTCTCGCCTGCTTTCGCAACGCCTGGCCGTCCGACCTCCACCAACTGCCCTGCTCACGTTCCTGCTGCAGACATTGGCCTCAGTCGATCCCGATTTGTACCACTGCGCAGCCACACGCGCCTTCGACGCGAAAGCTCGTGATACTTCCCTAGGTGTGGATCTGGCGAGCCTGGCTCGATCTCGTCTACACCTTCTTCAAGATGTAGCGGTCTCTACTTTCGATGTCACCTCCACAAACAAACGAGGTGAAGTACCTACACTCCCTTATTTGTCGGTGATTCTTATGATTCAACTTCGTAGTTTATTTACCTATATCGTTGCATTATGCCCACCCTACGGTTTGGAAAGCTTTTAACATAGGTGGGAGATCAGCGTGAAGATCGAAGTACATGAGGCAGAGGACACCCGTCCATCAATGTCGGGGATTACATCCATTAGTGCTCTACTAAACTATGGTATATCTTGTCTGCACTTTATATACTCGAGTTGCAAGCCTTCAAATTCATTATTTGTATCTGAGCCTCCTCAAAAATCGTGATTAATGTTGTAGCCACGTAAGTAATTTTGTGTTCACTTTCTGACGCACTTCTCTAGTCATTGATGGTTATATGCTTTGGGTTTTCCTTTGTAATGGGAAAACTGTTGTCTAAAATTAAACTGCCTTTATATTCTTAAATGCTGCATTCAGGTTTAATTTGCAATTGTTCAAAAACATGGGCTTTTATAATTTTAAATTTTTTTCAAATCATTAAAAAGCTACTCTAGGATACAATAAGTTTCTCATTCATAGAATCTTATCTTTATGTTTATCTTCATAGATGGAAATTCTGCCCCAAAGGCAGAAATTTTGCAATTGCCTACTGATGAAGTCTCTGAAGAAAGCACTAAACAATATTCGACTCCACCGCCTTTGGACTCCACCATATCGATTCCCCTGATCCCTCTGCAGCCCTCCTTTACCCTAGAGGGTGTGAGCGATGCCGAGGCCGCTACTTTGGCTAGATTTCGGGAAAACATTCTCTCTGGTGGTGGCCGAAGTGACTCTAGTCTATCATCCACTCTCTTTGGCTCGTGTAGCAGTTTGCTGGAGTTCGGAAATCTTGATCTGGCTGAAGGAGAAAGAGAGAAGGGATTTGAAAGTTGTTCTTCGCTTGCGCGGTATCACAGCTTACCTGATATCTCGATGCCAATAGTTGAGTCTTCCTCTTTTACATCACGTGCGTTGCAAAACTCCATTATTTTTAGATTATATTATAATTAAAACAAGGAATTAACACATTTCCTTGTTTTCGGATACTTTTTCTGTCATTTCTCTTGTTTATAAACCATAGCATAAGCTTTTATTAGTGAATTATTCTTAAAATCATTGGCAAGGATAATAATCTGCTTATATTTCCGGTTCTCTAAAATCGCATCTCATTTCTAACTTCGTTAACTTTACCAGTAAAGTACTCCTTTACTCTAACTGAAGGTACTTCATTGGCAGATGTATACCGCTGAACCGAAATGTGCACACTGTTCTGAAACTTAAAGAAACGCTATCTAGCTTAAGAATTGACGAAAAGTTGCCTTTTCTTTATTGATGTAAATAGGACAGATGGCCAAACTGTAGTTATTTGTGATCACGCGCCTTTTTAGAGTCTGTCACGGAGGCCTCTACCTTTTCAAGCAATGATGAAGCAAATTCCTCTGAAAATCAGGATTATTCTGCTGCTGCTGCTGATCTTGGCACACCGACGATATCTCCACTTCTGCTTTCTCAACGACACCACCTGGCTGCTTTGACGCTGTCAGTCCTTACTAAATTCTGGCAAGAGGCAGCAGCAAAAGCTGCTGCTGGAACGGAGCGAAAAACAGACCTTTTGGCTCCTCCGTTCTGGCTTATTTACCATCTTGGGTGTCATCCCTGCGTCAAGTTCCGAGAATATGTAATTGTTCTGTGACTTAACCACATTTTACTCCGACTTCTATGTTTGAACTTGGATGCCGCATATATGTTGCGTATTTGATTAGAACGAATTGAAATATATTGGAAAGAGAAATAAAATGTTGGAATTTAGTGCTGCATCAAAATAGTGAAAAAAATCCATGGTATGGTAGTCGATTTGCATCTAAGAGTGGAAAGCTAGGGGACAAATCTATCTTCTAATTTATTCAATAAAGCGACAAGTCGTAAATTTTTCATGATGCAAATTCCTGTATGCTCCACCTCCAGCATCTAATTCCTTTCATTCGAACTACAATTGGGCTCTTTGTACGTTATCATTATTCGCTCTCAGCATCAATGTCTTTGTGGTTTCTGGTTAATCCATTAAATTTTGCTTGTTTTCAAGCATTTGTAGGATCAAGGGTTTAAAGCTCTGCTGCTTCAATATGCTGCCTTAGATTAAATTCAGTTAACATCTGATGTGCTTCTTATAGCGCATCTGTTCATTAGATGTTCTCAGACCTCATACATGAACCATTTCATTGGTCTTTATCGCCAAGGCTCTGTCTCTTTACATCACACTGCTGAGCATTCATCCAAGCCGTAAAAGGTGCGACTCTTTGGGCACCGACCGCGCTTTGGCGATGCAGTTCCTTTCGGACACCTCCTCCATTACTTTTCGGTACTGCTCGTCCGTGACAGAAATGCGGTGCGCTGCTAGGTGTGTATTGGATCCCAGTGACTGCGCTCTTGTGCCCCTTGCGCATGTTGCATTGACTTCACGATCGTTGGTTGCTTCTGCATGCCAAATCGTCAATTCATTTGTCGACTCGAAGTCAAACCAGGTACGTCGTACTATTGCATCTTTCGTCAAACCGATATCATTCGCTTATTTTAGCCATTTTACGACCTCTACTTGACTAGACGGTCAATTATTTAATCCCTTACCTTTGGCCACCTCTTTCATACACTTTATTTGTTCAAGGCTTTTCTTTGGGCGAATACATTTCTGTGGTCGGGTTCTGTATTGTCTGAAAAGCAGTTTTAATTCCTAATTCCCTTATTTCTCCTATGACTACAATATTTTCACAATAACTTTGACAAATTTCAGACAAATATATCCGGATATTCTTCCTCCACTGATGGTAGCGCCGTAGTCCCTACATCCATTGCATTGCCAATAGTTGCGTCTTCCTTGGTGGACATTGTAGCATTTCATCAGATGTATAATGAAAAATCAGTCGAGGAAGCTTTATTAGTGGAACTGACCAAGCGGTGGACGGATTATCTTGACGGTTTATCGAATTTCTTTAATTGTGCAAAGGTATTTGTCTCCTTTTGACCATATTTTTCCGTTTGGATATTTTCTCTTACATCCCTTTTACATTACAGACGGATTCCACTGTCCTGACTGCCCTTCGTGACCCCTTTTCCCTTTATATTCTTCTGGAAATTGTCTTCTTCCTCCAGTCCATTTGTTCTGCACCTAGTGGCATCAATATTTACACTGAACGATTCCATGAGATTGGGAACTTGATTTCTCGCCTACTGGGTTCCATCATCTCCAGAGTCAAGGATCGGATTGCATTTGCTGATGTTAGAGTGATAATTTCTCATTTGCGTTTCGGTGGCAAGTCTGTCAATGAAGTGGATTACCTAGGTAAATGTGTGAATGTATTTGAGCATCTGTTTACTCGTTTATTTAGCCTCCAACCAAATGTGTATTGTTCGTGAGGTCCTTCTTCGTGTCCTACTCGCATTAGTTGGACGCATCCTTAAAGAACTTAACGAAGGTACGCTTTACCTCTTTCGTTGAAACAACTGTGCTACTGGATTATTAACCCTTGCTATCAAATTTAGATACAACTTTTACACAACCTCTTCTCTCACAACTCCAATGGACGGCAGTTATGGTTGAAGATACCCTTCTTTACAAAGGTATACTTCTTTATTGGATGGTTGCTTGTTATGCTAAGATTCTTTGGATTTCTTACTCCTTCTCAAAAATAGGTAATTTCAAATCTTGTTTTAACACAAAATATTGCCTTTAGTGTCGGAAATGATAGGATTGTTTCTCTTATTTCATTACGGGAATGTGCGTCTCGAACTACAAATAGGCTCACTTGGGTTTTGTGGCCGTTGGAAATTCGTTTTCAAATGCCTTGTACTACTTTTCCATTATTTAGGGTCCAAATCACCTGTTGAAGCACTGACTGCGGATCCAACAAGCCTTAGCTGTCCACAATTTCCCACTATTCATCTTCTGGAGAAGGCCATCATTACCCTCTTCGTGAACTCCGCGTCTCATGCCATGGTACCTGCATGTGCCTTATGGTTGTCGTCATAATCAGGCGTAAAGAGCAGAAATTTTCGTTTATAGATTGGTACAAATAAATCAAACATGACCGCTTTTACAGATGGCCTGATGCTTAATTTAGTCGAAGTGGTTGAGGCCTTACGTTAGTATACTTTATAACATATAGTATTCTTTTAGCGGAACGCTGGAGCTGCGATTTGGTTTACACTATCGAGCAGTCTTATGCGCTTGTTACACACATGGTGCGAGACCTTGTTGGAAACCCTCACAATCTCAACGACGGGTCTTTGGCTTTTGACTCTCCTTTCCCAAGAGCCCTACATTATCGGAGACGAGGCGGTTTCTTGTTGCCCTAATGTAGGTATTTCCTGTCAAGCTTTCACAATCGGAGATAAACGATAAAATTAATCATTTTTATTAGAGTTTGTAAGACTTTTTTAAATACTACTATTGTAAATGCATAGACGTAATCCGGGAATTTCGACATCTTCTTATGAAGGGCAAGCACACGGCAATTTGTGTACCTTAGTCTTTTGTCTTTTTACCGTTTATTCGCATTCTTCTGAGGTTTTTGATGTTACCCTTGCAGATTCTCATGGAACTGAGGAATATTCTCCAAATGCTAGAGGCCATCTTTTCAATTAAACCGGGGAGATCTGAAGAAATTCAGTACAATCAAGAAATTAACGGCGATCTCCCGTTAACGTACAGCACATACAGACCTGATTGTGTGGGCGACCGTGGTGACATCGCGAGACGGAAGACCGACTATGATAGGATCTCAAATGCCGTACAAACCCTGCTGGAGTGGGTGGAAAAGTTGTGTTCCAATTTTGATCACATTTCAAAAAAATCGCCACAATATGCGATATCTAATTCTTCGCTATCTGTACGTTCTAATCGTGGTATTTTTTGGTCGGTGTAAGGAACAATGCTTTACATCAGACGCGTTCAGACTTTCAATTTAAATGCATTGGTGCAGACTTACCCGTAGTCTTAAATCATTGTTTTATCACTGCAACTTGGCACAGGTGGGCAATCTTATTCTTTTCAGACTAAATAACTGGCAGAAGGACAAATCCCTTTTGGGAGTAAAATCGTTTTGAAGCTAAAATGAGTAGTGTTGGAGCACGTTTTCGTATGCCCTCTAGGGTCCTGAACCGAACCTCTGCCCTCCATTGCTTGTTGACCAGTTTGATTGGCTGTCACCGTTGAGAGAAGCCAACGAGGCGGGTCAGCGCCACTGGTCGATGCTCGTCTCCCAACGCAGACACATTCTTGATGTGGTGGCCCCCTTCTACTGGATGCAGCTGGGTGGCGCTATGAGCCATGAATGGTAGACAAGTGGAATCCTTTTAAACCCCATTTGTTGCAGCATGTTTAAAACTTCTATCTCATCATTCCTTCCACAGCTCAATCTTTTACACCGAGGCTCTAAAGCCCGTATTTTCACATGTGGATACCTTTGAAGATGAATCAAGACAGCGCTGCCGACGACGGCCAGTGGTTATATGGATCGACGATCGTTTTGTGAGATCTTCGTCTGTAAATGCTTTGGGTGAGTATTGATAGATGCTAGTGACTACTCTCACTATTTGACTCCATGGTGTTGCTTCATGTCAAAAGGTCTAGTGAGTGGATTGATCATTTTGTAACTCACTTAAATAAATTGCCTGCAAATTGGGCACCTCCACTAGCGTTAATAAGCAGCAAGCCTTAATCGTCAGTGGATTGGTGTAAAATGTTTTCGGACTGCTAATAAATGTTCATTAAACAGAATTGCCCACCGGGGACTCTCCATAATGATTCATGATTTTTATTCTAATCTCTACAATTACTTATCGCAGAACCTTTGATGTGCTACTTTTCAAATGGCTGTCAGGCCAATATCTTAGGAGTCATCCACTGAGCCCTTTGATGATGCACCAATCGACTTACACCCCCCCGAGAGGGCTGGCAAGAAAGCGCTGCCTCCTGACACCACACACTCAATTCCCTTCCTCTTGTCAAGCCCTCTTCCCACCGTCAGTAGCGCTCTCAGATCGGTGTCTTGGCGTCTGGTCATGCCGACTAGTTGAAATATCCGATTCTCTTCCGTTGGATGGGGATCTCACCTTAGATGCCAACCGAATCCATCTAGTTATCAATGTCAGGGAACTGCCTGAATCTCCCATGGTGAGATTATTGACCAAATAGATTATATCCTTTATAAACGCATATATTTAATATATTCTAATTCCAAAGTTAAACCCTACTAAACTGTTGCCATCATCTGGCTCCTTGGGGTCTCGCCTGAATTCTACAACCTGCTCAAATGTATTGCTCCTATAATCTACAGCAAAATTCTTCGTATCTACAAGTCTTGTTCAATCACGGAATTTGGTATAGTTTTGGTTTTTTGTGTTCTGTTACATGCTGAGCTGTTGACCGTGATATGTTCAAGTCCATTCTATCGGCAAATGTTTCCTTTACAGCGTAATAGAAATTGTAGCGGCGCACCAATGCACGGTTTGGGTGAGGACGCCAGCCAAAAGGAGGTGCTGACTTGTCCCCTACATGCAGTCACGCGTGTCGAAGCGAGACGTTTCGAACTCCGTGATCTCGCTCTGGAGCTCTTCTTCGAGCGCGCGTGTAACATGCCGCCTATAATGATTGCTTTTCGGTCTAACAAGGTGATTTTCATTTACATGTGTCCTAGTTTAAGCTGCCTGACAGCGGTTTTAAAGTGTTTGATTTCTCGGTCCTATCTATCCAAAACCCTAATCCCTTTCACAAGTTGTGATGTAAGAGAATGCTTTTGAAATTGGATATCTACTCTGCCTGAAGGAGCGCGACCATTTCATTCGGAGCCTGGTGGAGGCGTGCGGCTCGTTGTGCATTCGCCCACCCGATGAGCAGCGGCGGGTGACTGCGGGACGGCGAATGACCGCCCTCGGCCATGCCACATCTGTCAGATCCACTCGCGGTCCACGGCTCTCGCTACGAGACCTTTGCGACGTCCTTGTTGCGCCTTTTCCTACACCCTTTATCGGTCCTGCCACACGTGCTCGCCTTCTCGATGCTCAGGTCGCTTGGCTTTGTGGTCAGATGTCAAACTTTGACTACATAATGGCACTCAACACCGCTGCCGGAAGGACATACAATGATATCACACAATATCCCATCTTCCCTTGGATCCTTGCTGTAGGGGTTTTAAATAGTTTGTGGTACTTTAACCACCAAACCCTTCCACCTAGTTAAAATAACAATGCCTCGCAGGTTTTGTGATGAAACCGAATTTGTTGCTCAGCAATGTCAGTGTTCGGTATTTTATACATTAACATATTGTGTCAGTCAGTTGAGTTGGATGCGGAAGGAGTTTTTTCTTTAATTTTTTGATCTTGATAGGATTATGAGAGCGAGGTGCTTGACCTTGAGAAGACGTCGAGCAGTTTTCGACGCCTGGATCGGCCCATTTCGGTGCAAACAGAGTCTCGCATAAGCGCTGTTTCCAGACACTATGAGGAGCTGAAAGCGCAGCAGTTGGAGATTGACGTTGTCGGTGGAGAGGAGCAGAGGACGCTACTCTGCCCCGTTTTTCACTACCCCTCCTTCTGCTCAAACGAAGCTATCATATTGCATCTTCTCTTTCGGCTCATCCCTTACGCCTTTCGTCTAATACAATTTCAAGGTAAGTTTTCTGTGAGGCCATGTGACAGGTTTACTTCATCATTATGACTAAAGACCTTCAAATCAACAATCCACCGTGATCACATATGCTTTCAGATTTAATCTCATCTCTTTATGGGACTTGACACTTGCCGATTGGCCTGTTCACGGGGTTATTTATTCGAGACATTTTGTCGTGATATGATGGGGCACTTTATCACAACGAACCCCAAAAAGATCTTTATAAAAATTAGGCTGGCTGTACAGCTAAGTATAAAGTTAGACAACCTTCACATTAAATGAACATTTGTTATTGTTTTCCACATTTAAGATGGTAATTTCGACGATCCCAACCGCCTCTTTCATTCGGTTGCTTCTGAGTGGTCACTAACCACAAATTCCACAGCCTTTGCTAAGGAATTGGCCCCCGAGTTCTACTTTCGGCCAGACATGTTCGTAAACTATGAAAACTTTGACCTGGGCACCCGACATGACGGCGAAATCGTTGATTCGGTCAAACTGCCCCCGTAAGTCCTGAGTAGATTTAGGTGTTTCAGGCCGCCTCAGCACCCCCTTAAAACTCTCAGTCATGTTTCAAGGGTCCTATTTTAGCAGTCTTGTTCATGCGGGAAAGTGTTGCACACTCTGTCCTGAGTGTTAACTTTTTGATCCTTGTCCTACAGCTGGGCCAAGGGTGACCCACGTCTCTTTGTTCTGGTCAACCGGGCTGCCTTGGAAAGTCCCTACGTCACTGCACACATACCCGAGTGGATTGATCTCGTCTTCGGCTATAAACAGACCGGTCGTTGGGGCGAACGTGCCGTCAATCTCTACCACCCATTCGTTAGTCGCTTTCTGTCTTCCTTATCCTTCATTTTTTAAAAATCCCTAAAATACCCGGCTATTACAGTTGAGAAACAATAATTGTAAAATTGTAACGCTATCACCTGTCAATTTTAAAGAACGTGTCCATACAGTAACGTGTTTTATGCATACCCAATCTTTGCCCGTTTTTGTTTTACACCGGCATACAGAGAAAAGCTCTTTTTTTCCTCATACTCATGAAGACATATTTTGGGGCAATTGACGTCGACAACATTGAAGATCCATTGCGACGCGCTGCGGTGCAGTCGATGATCCGCAACTACGGTCAAGTCCCACGTCAACTATTTCCAAATCACCCTCATCCTCGAAGAACCATTCCCTTCATCACTGTCAACACCTCTGCAGACTCTCGCAGATACTCCGACTTCTTTGGCCTCTCCCGACTAATCCGGTACATTCTTTCGCGTCAGCAAGCGGCTTTGCTGCTCCGCAAAATGGAGAATCACAACGAGTTTCAAGCGTTGCAGTCAGTGTCCGAACCACCGATTGCCATGGTTAAGTCATTTTCAGCGGACGAGGAAGAGCCTTGGCCTGGTCCTGGGGTAAGTGTAGCTACCTCAATAGTGCCGCTCACCGCCGGCGCGCCTTTGGACACCGTGAAGGGACTGCGCTGGGGCAACTGGGCGGGCAGCCCTCTCCTGGAACCGGTGAGAAGGAACGACTGTTGAGATTCATATTGTTTTCTCAGGGAAATAATAGGTCAGATGTGGACCAAATAGAAATTAGGGCTAGATGGCATAAATACACTGAGGCTTGTCAAGCGCATGAATCGTGTTCTTCAAATGGTTATTCTAACGTCTCATTGAAGTGGGAAAGTTTTCACAGACTCGGAAAACCCATCAAACCTTGCCATCGTAGTTATCTACTTTTGCCTTTAGATATCTGGCCGATTGTACAGCCTTTGATAAAGCGCCAGGTTGCAATGCTATTCGAGTACTCGGGGTCTTATAACTCGTCGGCTGGCGAGAAGCTTTTGGAAGAATGATACACCCAACTTATTTTAGAGGCACCAGTTAAATAATTTTGCAAGCTTATTACTTTTAATGAACTGATGGTTTAATTCTTCCCAAAATCATAATCTTTGTCTCAACAGTGTCTCGTTGGTTGACTTAAGGTATTACCTTTTTTTTCAGCTTGGAATCAGCTGGTATGCCAATCTTCAAGGTGGTTCACGATCCTACCGTCTCCGCAGTAGCTCTTCCGACCAACCTAATTCTCCCTGGACCATTTTAGTTACCGATTCCCTTGCCTCCCTGTTCCTCCTCCACCTTTCCTCCCATCTACTCTTACTCGTCAAAATTTCCCTTCTATCTGGAGTAATTAGGATAACTGCTAGGCGCTTCGCTGATGGGCTTGAGTTGTATTCTACTACTATTCCGGTCCCGTTTGTGGAGCCGGTTTCAATTTTTATCGCTGTTCCTTCTGTTGATGGAAGGCCTCTATCTCGCGACGCTCAGATACATCTGCTTGTGGGAACCTCCTTTGGGGGTCTTTATGCACGAACCCTATCAGCCAAAGAGCTTATATGTGGATTTATGAGCAACGAGAACGACGAATGTCAGGTAAGAATCGTACTTATAATCGCTGTCACGTTTGACTGGTGTTTTATAAACAGTTCATGGGTGCACTTCTCACATTCTCCTCGCACACTTGCACGATTCACCTCCTTAATCCTGCTTGTTTTGTATTCACTGACTCGTGACTAAGGAGGTTTTACTCCAAACATGACCAACCGCACTTGAGAACCTCAATTTTACACTTGTCTATGACTTTATTTATCAGGATAGTTTGGTCATGGCGAAGATACTGAAAACCACCTATTTCATAGTCCAGAGGTTGCCATATTAGGAGATACCTGTTTCATCTGTTTCAGCCATGCCAATACCGTTCGATTTCATCCGGAAATCTCTTCAACTTTGATAACTTTGTCGACGGCTACGTAAAGGTACGTGGAAGTCGAAGCAATCATAAAATGCGCCTTTCCTCCTCCCACGTGACCGTGGGTTGGCGATGCCTGATTGGTCACACGGGTGCCAGCATCAGTTGCGTTGACACCTGTGTTCAACATGGACTGATTGCCAGCGCAGATGCGCGCGGTCGCGTGGCTGTCTGGGATTTGGCCTCTACGGCATTCATCGCCCTACTGGAAATGGACGAAAGCAGTGGTGTTTTTGAGGGGGTTTGTGGTCTAGCTTTCGATCAGAAGTTAGGTGACCTTTTGGTAGCTCGAGCCGGACCTACTGAACCTCACGGTAAATTTCGTTTACTCTGCATCTACTTAGTAGTAAAAATACAAGTAGTTGTTTATTCGCGCATCATGACTTTCCAGATACAAGAGAAAAATTCTTGGCTATTTATTTTTTGCGGATCACCAAGCCCTATTAAATTTGCGTACAAACGGATGGGAACTAATGATTAATACATTATCCACACTTAACGGCTTCTTTTATTTGCCACTGTTTCGCCTTTTCATTACAGAAATCTGGATCGGACTGTTCACGGCGGATTGTCGACAGAGCTGTAGCAGAATTCTCGATTTTCAAGCCGAGACAGGGTTTACGACCAGCACTGATTCGCCCCTTCTCTGTAACTCTCAAGAGAACCTGCCCATCATATTTTCCCACCACCAGGGTTGTCAAGTGGGTTGCATTCTCATTGGCGGTCCAAGAGGCTGTCTTATTTGGCTCAGCAGCTGGACCCTCAATACCGTCTCAGTAATGCGGGTTAGTTGTGCATCAGCTAAATGGTGGAACTCAAGAAAACCATTTCGAACTTTGCGATCAAAAATATAACCTGCTTACTCCCACATGGGTTCCAACGCTTACTGTGGGTGTGCCTAACTACCTTTTCCTCTCCTAGTTGGATCAGCCCTCACCATGCCCTATCGTCGCCCTGTTATTTGTTCCACCATCATCAACTCTTACCAAGCCCGCTGACCCCATTGCGCCTATTTTTCACCCCAAAAGGAGTAATCAGGCTCACGCAGATGATGCACTGTTTATAGTCGATTTTGAAGGCTGGATGTATTTCTTAGAACCGGGTGCCAAGGCACCATCGCGACAACTCAGGATTCGGTTGCCCTGCGGAAGCCTTCCAACACCGGGAACACATCAACATCAGGACAGTACCCCCCTTCATCTTCCAGAAATCTGGCTTTAAAGTCACAGAGGCACTTGTCTTTCAGCACTCGAACGAACTCATTTGTAAACACTTAGCTGACCTGCATGACGATCTTGTAAATAAGCGTTACTTATTGCTACGAAGTACCAACGGAGGGCAAATACCAAAGACAATTTCCCACAATTAAAAGTACATTTGCGCTTGAATAGTAACGCCACTCTAACTTTTTACTAGTTATGAAGAGCAAAAAACTTGCTGCATAGTTCTTGGTATGCTAAGATAGTCAAAATAGTCCCCAAAACAAGAACAGCTGAGAAGCCCTGAGTTAAAAGTACGGCAGTGTGAAAGTCTCAGTCGATGGGTACAGGTTGCGGTCGCCTGCCGTAGATGCTCTCCAATGCCAACTCTAGCGTGGGGAAGTTGAACTTGAAGCCGGCCGCCTGGGCTTTGGCGGGCAGCACACGCTGGCCCTCAAGGAGCAGTGGCGCACGTTCTTTCCCCATAATAGCGCGAATCACGAAGGCCGGTGTGGGAATGCACCCACCAATGGAGGGGACGCCCAGTGACTCACTGAGCGCACGCGAAAATGCACCCTGACGAACAGGGCATGGTGCAGTGCCGTTCACTGCTCCCGTAAGTTGTCGACCTGAAGTCATTCAGGCAGGTCATAGTAACGGATGAAAGAATCGATTGGAATCGCCTACTTAAAACGGCCGGACGGATCACGTTGGTTGTTTCGCTATCATGAATAATTGAAAAAAGAGTGAACTTGCAGTTTGGGGGTGCTGTGTTGGCTTTGGTGTTTGGCAGTAGGGAGAGTGGTTATCATTTCGTAATCGTGGAAAAATCATCATGACACACCTGCGGGATCCATGATCAAAAAGCAATAGAGGTTGACGAGATCGTCAATATGAATCCACGAGAGCCACTGCTGTCCACTGCCAATGGGGCCGCCTAAGCCAAGACGGTGAGCTGGATACATTTTTGAGAGAGCTCCTCCATCCTTTGAAAGAACGATACCTAGGAGAACAAATACAGGCACTTTTCAAAGAACATGCCTTCCAAAACTTGCAACCGAAATGTGTGCATTAAGCAGGATGAACGTCAACTTATACTTGAAAAGGTATAGAGCTTCTGCTGGGTTTGTGAATGTTGGCCGTTATTTCTTGGAAGCAAGCATTACCCGTTCGGACGAAAACACGTTGAACACCTTCAAGCTGGGTTCCAGAACAAGCGGCCTCCCAATCGCGCACGAGACGAGCCAGAAAACCGTAGTCGACACTGGGATCATCCTCAGTATAACAACGAGAAAGGTGGGGTTCGTAGAAACCTAAACTTGGTTTTATCATGATTTAACCAGCAAATATGATAAACACACCGATAGCCGAGGCGTTTATGAATGTTTTCGTGGTCTTGGGAATACTTTTGACTAAAATCTGAGTGGTCTTTACACGACTTGAATAAACATCTTGTAGAAAACTTCTCATAGCACTAATAGCGAGGTGATAATTTGTATATTCTAATGAACCTGGGAATCAATAGTCTTGGGCTGACCTCGCCGATGTTGCTACCTGCAAGGTTGATGACAACATGGGTGTCTCCAGGTAAGCCGGAAGATTCCACCACTTTCTGTTGTGCTTTGAAAACAAAATTTAGACATTTCATACCCAAGACAGGTCCCCACTGCGATTGGGATTACGAGAAATAATCCGAACATTTGCATTCTTCGACAAGAGTTTAGACGTTAAAGCCTTCCCAATGAGACCCGCACCACCGCCTGAATGATGTAATTCATGCAACATTAGAACTAAGATGTACCAATGACTACATTTAGTTTCGCCGAAGTTGACATCTAGAAAGTGCGACGTAAGGCTCAAAAACTGGCAGAAAAATGTTAGTTTCAACTAAAGCAAGCATGAAGGAAATCAAAATACTTAAAGGAACATTAGTACTGGCAATACGAATGCTTAAGATTGTCAACACAAGGTGACCAAAGACAAAACACCCGGAAAAGGCTACTGGGGGGAGGAGGACTTCAACAAACCTACCATTCGTTAGCAAACTTTAGTAGGGCGGGAGAAGAACCAATTAGAAAAACAAAAAATAGGGCCAAGCAAACGGAGAGCACATTAAAGTCTTGATGAATAGCCAATCATGATGCACTGACGAAGGCTGGTGGTCATCCAGTCAAATAGAAAGTCAAAAAATTATCATGTCTTTGTTTCGAGTGGAATCACAAACAAAAATTGCAATTTTGACAGCCCACCTAATTTAAATAAATTGTAGTGCAACCACTCTCCCAATCTTATCACCTTATAGAAAAGATAGAGAATAGCCTGGAACAAAGTTTAATTCATTAAATTTATGCAAAGCAAGAATGGAAGACAAGGTTTAAACAAACGAGATTGTAAAATAACTACCGGATCTCCTAGAATTATTTAGTTATTCAATTTTAGCAAAATTTTTAGGTGGCATTTTCTTTTGTTAGCAACCCTGACTTACTTTTAAGGGACAATGGATAGATCAGTAAGTCGATCTAAGATAAATTGATTGCTTCCCCTCTCATTCATTCATTCATATCTGCGGGCACTTTCTTGAAGCCTTGTTTTTTATCAATAATCTATGCATACATGACTAGAAATCAAGTTAGGTTCTCGCATTTTAGACAGAAACATGCCATTTTCCACTTATAACTTGTTTTTTTTCACAGATCAACCGTTAGTCACGTAATTCAAAAACATCTTACACCCGACAGGTGACCTTGCCACTGGCAGTACGGGATGGCGGACACTACGTTGTCGCTCTGTTGTAACGTTCCAAATGAAGTGTCGCGGTGCAGTAGCGGTGGTGAAATGGATGATATTGGGGCGTTAAGTGATGAAGTTTCCAACATCGTTCTTGAATCCGTACTTACTTTCATTGATCTTACATAGTTTTCCAGGATGTTGACCTCAGAATTTACTCAAAGCGTGTTGAGGAACAGCTGGAAAGCCTCGAATCTTCAGCCGTCGAGACCTGTGAGTTCGATTCTTTATTTTATTTTCAGATGTTCGGATGGGTCCCAGCGTAGTTGAACTACACAAGAAAATTTCGACTTGTTGCAAAACTTTAGAGGTACACTTGATTTTTTACCTAATTTTTAGCGCATGGAAACAATATTGGCAGATTTTCACCGAGACCTCGGTAACATTAGTTCGGATATACAAGATCTTCAAATACGGTCAATGAATATGCACCAAAGACTGCAAAATCGACAGGTTGTTTTTGTGGAGTTATATTTTAAGTAGGATACCTATGAAGGATTACTCATTGTGACTCAATTAATTGTAAAATGCAGCTTTTAGGTTTGCGCCGAAATAGGCAACCATCATTTCTTCTTTACAAGGTATTTATCAATCAAGCTGTTGTTTTTAGGAGGATTCGTAGGGACTTTGCGGTTACTTCCTAATCATCGCGTTAATTTAAGCTGTGTAACTTGAAGTATCATTGCTATTTCAGGCTGTTCGTGGTGAACTCAGTCAATTTTTATCAGATATGGTCATTCCGGATGCCCTTATTCAGTAAGTCGGACGTCCTACTTCCTACTTTCGCTTTACCCTCCTAAACATTTAGTTTCGTTACAGGCATATTCTTCTCACTCCAGTAACAGAGCAGGAATTCATCGAAAACTTGCACGAACTTGATCACAAGTTGAAAATGATAGCTGATCAAGGTGTATCGGAATATCCCGCCTGTCAAGATATTGGATCGTTATTAAAGAAATTAAAAACTAAGGTATGTTGCGCAGAAACGTGCTGTAGGCCCGTGTTTATTTCCTGAGATGAAATGAATAAGCTGTCAAACGCCTTTATTTTAAGGCTGTCACTCGAATACGAGAGTTCCTTTTGGAAAAAATTAAGGTATTGCGCAAACCAATGGCAAATTATCAGGTTCCTCAGTCTCAACTTCTGCGCTTCAGGTAAATGCTTTAATGTTTTCGTCAAACTTTATTTTGATATTCCCTTATCCTTTTCTGTTAGGTATTTTTATGCATTTCTCCTGATCCACGAGAGAGAACTAGCAAGAGAGGTTCGAGGTAGTTATCTTTTTACAATGGAAAAGGTCTATTTCGCCTACTTCAAAACGTATGCATCCAAACTACTCAAACTTCAGGTAACTTGTCGTCCCGTCTGTGCTTGCCTAAAGCCTTGTTATTGAAAGCACTGTTAGGCCAAAATCGAGCTTCGACTTTTTTTTCTGCTTTATGTTTTGAGTCTACCATAATTAATGCATATCAAATATCTGTGTATCAGATACGTACATTCGTTGCTGACATTCACTCTACACTTTTCATCATTCCATCTCCTCTGCACGCTCTGAGCTTAAGTCCCATCTACGTGCTTATTTTCATCATTGTTGGTTGGTTGTACGTATTTCTAACTAATGCGAACCGAATATCATTACCTCTGTGTAGTACCGTGGTAGACTTTTTTTCAGAAATCCTGCTTATTGATAGTGGCAATTTGATAAAATAATGCTCTTTCAGGCAGATAGTACTCTCGAGAAGGATGATCTTGTAGGCAAAAAGTCCGATGAATTGAACAACTGGAATCAGAACTCTGGTCCATCAAGCGTCGTCAACGTTTTGCAGTCGTCTTCAGCTACCACAAATCAGTCCACCTCTCGTCCGGGCCAGTTCGGTCTCGGTGGCCGAGCCGAACGATTACTAACCAAAGAGGGCCTCCAAGCCGCCATTCTTCTACCTCATGCAGCAGCAAAGAACGAATCCAAGGTCCTCTTTCCATCATTGATTTCCCTTCTACTTTTAGCATTGTGGACTCTAGCAATCTCTTATTTTTTTAGTATTTAATGGAGGAGGTGTACAGGTCGATCAATTATGCCCTTCTGGACACAGCTTGCCGGGAATACGTATTCCTTGGTGATTTTTTCCTGCATAGCTTTAGTTCCCCTGTTTCCAGCTCAAAGGCTTCACTCACAAGTGAACAGGCTGCTGCATCATTATTTGACAAGGTCTTCGGTCGAACACTCGGCACGTTGGAGACAAGCGTAATGCCTACGCTAATTCAAGTTGGCCAATACGATCTCCTTGGAGTCTTGTTGAGTATTCAACTTACCCATTCAATGATTAGTTTAATGAGGGAGCGCGGAGTCCCCGTCCTTGATCGGTAGGTTTTGTGCGCTTGCGTATCACAATGAGGGTAACAAACTTTATACCCACGATTCATTATGCTAATTTTTGCGAAGCGTATTCCTTTTTATTTGTGGTCGTGACTTTTATTTCCGATTAAATATTCCTATTTTACTACAATTTATGCCTTTACTTTTTGTGTCTCTCATTAATGTCTTCGTCTTCATTTTCACTATCGATTCGGGTTGCAAAATATTTTAAAGTAATCCAGACGTACTCTTCAGTTCTCCTATCTGTCGATGCTGGGCACTGTAATGTATGGTGCTGACAATTCATGATAGACGCTTTTTTCGTATCTACTTTGGGTAATGCCCGTAGTTTAATTTGAGCCCTTTTCTCTCAGCTATTGGTTTAATCAATTGGATGCAATGTGGAGTCGCGTGGTAGACCGCATGGAGGCGCACATCGCGTCTTTGCGAAGCCTAGACACTACTCAATTTGCTCACCTAGCCGCCCTTCATCTGCGTGCCCAACGAGGCGCCAGTATCAATGAGGCAGCCGCGGTAGCCAACCTCTCCCCTCGCGCCTATAGCCTCATTCGTCCCCACCCTGTGGCCCGTCGCTACGCCGAGTTGGCCGCCAGCCTACATACCATTGGGAGCGCGCTCTCGGTCTCTGGTAAGTTATCCACCTCTTGAAAATTACTGTTTTCCTTCACAGACTTTTAGTTGAAGTGTGTGAGGCTTTGTTTCCTGATCTAACTTTACTGATCGGTAAAGCCTACGCCAATTTAACACCGGTAGTTAGCTTTCCTGTTGAATTAGTGACTGCATTATCACTTCACGCAGGCGCATCGAAGGAGGGAGGTGAAACGGTGGGACAGGTGGAGGGACACAATTTAGATCCACGAGTTGTCCTTGCACTGTCCAGAATGCACGCCGAGTTCGAGGCGGCTTGCTACCGCCTCGCCAAAGCGCTGCCCCGTAATCGTCTCCGACTTGTCTTCCTTATCAACAATTTTGACCTCATCGTTAGTGTTCTCTCAGTGAGTAGCATTTTTGGTGGTGCGCTTTGCTTGGCTGGCGAATTTGCATTGTGGAAATTAGTAAAAAAAGCTTAACACATAAAACTTGTTCTCATATTTATCGGAATTTTCGTTGTTAATGTCGTTGTTCGGACCTTAAACTCCAATTCTGACCTTTGCGTCTTCACTTGTTCGTGCAACTGTAGTTTGTTTAGTGATTGCTCTTCCTTCAGTGCAAAATACAAAACATTTAATTCAAGGATTACAGCAAAGTTTGAAAGGGTATGGTAATAGAGCAGGCATTAATATTAATTACAAAAATCCGCTATTGTAGGAGAAAGGAGCTGGCAACTCTCCGGAGGTCAATCGATGTCGGGAGGCAATTGGGATGCACACAACAGCCTACATCGACCAGGCGCTTCTGCCTTACTTCGGCAGTATGATCAATTTCATCCAATTCGTGGAGAAACGGGGCCCCGACGAAACAGTCGATCAAAATGAAGAGGGTGAAAAAGCATTTTTTTAACAGCCAATCCCACCTCACTTTTGTGTTACATTGGTAAAGTACACTTTAAAGTGAGTCGGTGTTTGGGCATCTGACTGTTTTGGGGATATTAACTAACTCTGTACCACAGCAACCACATCAACTCGATATTTGCAATCCACGCGGCTTTTCATCCTATCAAAACACAATATATGTGCAGTTGACGCCCGCCCTTCTTTCATGTCTTGCAGGTAGGGTGACTCGCATTGTCAAAGGGTTTAACATTGACTGGAAAAACTCTATTGAGAAGATTAACAGCGAAATTATGTTGGAATTCGCTAATTTCACCCTTGGAACTCAGATTTTTCATGTGCGTTGATAGTTTTTGCATTATTCAGCTTCTTTTTAGTTTAGAAAACCCCTTTTATAGTTTTATCCCTATGGTAAAGGTTGACGCTCTGCATCGATGCGATTCTTCTATAACCTCGCCAACTGAATATACTCACTGGTTCAAAAATTGTCTCTCTTGTAGGCTCTTCTTTCGCAACTCGTTCAAGTTTATCATCGTTTCCAAAGGGCTATGACCCTTCCACCATACAAATCGATGCCAGTGCGTAACCAGTTGGTTAGCATACATCAGATAATGAATGAGATCAAGGGATTTAAATCAAATTTCTGAGTCTTTTTTTGAAATGTATGGCTGTGGAATGACTCCACCCATTTGTACTCCACTGAAATGTACCCTACTTGCCCTTTGGTCTTCTTGTATCAGTGGTAGCATATTGTGCGGCTTCGCATCTGATTTTTGTACGTCTTTATGACTTCCGAAACTCAGTGTTATGCTCAAGTAGCCACGCCGCCTGATGGTAGACTCCCTAAATAATATCATTGATTAAACGTTTTAGCAAAAAAAGTCGGTCATATACTACTCAAGGCTATTCTATGAAAGCGCTGATTTTGGGCCTTAGAAGACGGTTTTCTAGGTATAGACTATGAACTACTGAACCTACACTTGAACGCAACAATTTTCTCAGTGGTGAGTGAAGGCACCGATTTATCCAAGGCAATAGGCTACAACGCAGTTCTTTGTTACCATCGTAAACAAGCAGATTAAAGACTGTGATACACTCAATCAGTTTGTTGAGATTTGAGGCTCGATAGGCTCTTAAATTTAATTTGGATATGAGGATCACAACAACTGGGTAAATAAATGACAGCCTATGGTGAAGTAAATGGGTCGTAAAAGTATCTCGAGAAGGAGAGAATTATTATCTATTAAAAGTGTTGGAGACTTAGAAACTCGGCAAGGTTGTCGATAAGTAGCCCGGGAGCGTCAGCATTGATCCAATGTCCAGCACCGGGAATCTCCACACGCTTAGCTCGTGGAAAAAAGTGGAGTACGTAGGGCATTTGATCAGATCTAAAATGCATTTACTGGTCGTACTTCGCAGAACCATCTTGGAAAAATGCGATGTAGCATGAGCGAAAAGCATACTTTAAGAATGGTGAAAGTTCTCCAGAGACGAAAAGAGCGGGTCCGTTGAAAGTGATATTGTCGTCCTCTCTGGAGAAAGGGAAAGCAAAGATATCACTCAAGTTGTCGTGAATAGCCTTCACATTGACTCGCCATACGGCTCTGCCTCCAGACTCAACCAGATTATCAAGAATAAATGCACGTTGATGGTATGACTAAAAAGGAAGTCTAATTGAAATAAATTAGGTGGAAAGTAAAAACGGATTTGAGTGATAGGAAAGTACGGGTACGGCCTCTTTCCACTCCTCCATCAAACGCGCTCGGAGGGTGTGAACACTCCCTGCACGGGTCATTCTTCTGGTATCGACGTGGTTCATCAGGGAAAGAAACAAACCCGTAGTAGCTCTGTTGGGCGATATGTTAGGGGCAATATCTACGACCACCAGACGGTTGATCATAGAAGGCTGAAATAAGGGGTCATAAAGGGTTGCATGCGCATTGTACCTCCATCAGTGCGGCCATCATCGCTGCCTTGCCTCCCATACTGTGGCCAATCAAAGAGACGTCAGAAGCCTCTAGCTGATTTATAAAATTAAGGATGTCCTCTGCAAGAAATTCATAGTTCATGTCCTTCGACCATGGACTTGATCCATGATTTCGCGCATCAACGCAATACACCTGAGATAGGCTAGGTTGAATGAACAAGTACCTTCCCGAAGCCTCTGCTGTTGAGTGCACGAGCAATAGACCGCCAGTTACGCTTGCAGCCCAGTAACCCGTGCATTACTACTAGGGGATTTTGGTTAGGAGCTGATACAGATTTGAAAATATCGTACGCCAGCTTAACGGCTCTACAATGAAGTACTGGTCTAAACGCAAACCGTAGAAGCAACCAAACAATAGGAGGAAAAATTATTTTCCGTAAAGATTACAAATGAAAAACGGGGCTCTTGGAGTCCAAATAAAGAAATAAGTTACTTGCGCCAAAGGATCTTATACGGTCAATATAAGGGGATATACACTATGGAAAGTATACTATGCACAGAAAAAAGTGAGAAACCAACTCTCGACACCTGCCCACCATCCCAAGTGACTGTGCTACAAAGAGTCTGTATCACGAAGGTTACCGCAACCATAAAGGACCAAGTTAACTGGTTGCGAGAGCTATGCTCATCATTACGAAAGATTGTTTAAAATAATGCTGAAAGATGTTTTGGGATTGTGACACGAAGAAACAACACTTGTCAGGGAAATAGGATTGGAATTATAAAAGACTATAACTAACGTTAGCGAGTGTAAAGAGTAATTCTCCTGTTTAAATGTGAGCTAATGAGTTGAAAGTTTAAAAGACCAAAGGAGTAAAGACGAAGAATATTCTTGACGCGCAATCAATTAAAACAGCTTGAGAAGTGGCATTAATGGCAAACACACATACTCCTTCTGTTCAGCTAAATTTTCAACACATTATAATTAAGTTAATTGCAACTGTATATTTTGACCACCGAACTCAATGTCAATGTCAATATGTGTCTGTCGGTATTTGAACTGCCCTCTAGTTACCTTCCGAATGCCAGAAACTTTTTGTTGATAAAAACTGAATCATAATGTCCTTGGGCTCCTGCAAAGATGTAGTGACCTGTAACGGAAATATTAACTGAAAGAGGATGCCTTTGAATTAAGCAGTATGGGAAGAGTTTGCGGATGATCACATTTAAAGGGATATTAGAGTTCGTTTCTACCTTCAGAGCCGCTACGTCTGGCATTTTCTTGGGACATGCCAGCAGTCTGTTGACCACCCTGTACATCAATGGCACATTTTCTCCATGGTACTGTGATGTAATACGGTAGTGGTTTATCCCTCGGTTCTGGTGAGACG
>NW_020170399.1:1032992-1057542 GCF_000524195.1 Echinococcus granulosus
CCACTTTTGTACTTTGAATTAGCCCCCTTGTACCTCGCTGGGTGGGCTGACCTTTTGGGCCATGCCAATAGCCCAGACACCTTCTCCGTGCTAAATATATATATATATATATTCTGCCCTAGTGTTGTGACCCTTCTTTCGTCTTCAGGGAGTCTCAAGACGCTACAGTGATACCTCACGACTTCTAAGAAAGTCGAAGACCCATAATTATTAACCTAAGAATGGGCAAAGTGTACAGGTTGGAGCCACTGAATTGCCTGCTTGATTAAACACAAAAAGTGCCAAGTCTATGCACAAAACACACAGCAGAGAATTGCAATTCGGTACAATTTCAGAGAGTTTTCGGATGGCTGTGATGTTTCAAAATTATATGAACTTCTGCTACCTTGCATTTAAGGTTGCTTAAGGTAGACCATGGAATTGAAAATACTCTAACTAGGCGCCAATTTTTTTTCTGAACATTTTAAAGAAACAAACGTTATATTGCTAGGGTCCGCGTCTTCTCCGATTCCAAAAAATGCCTGCGTAGAATGGAAAAACATGCATTACTAATGCTGGGAAAAGGCAGGTTGCTATGAGCATCGCCTCGGAAAAAGCACGCATTCACGTCTTGGTGATAATTTACCTTGCCAACAATGTGTTTAGCTTTTCTAAAAAGTAAATGACGCTGCTGATCTTGAATAATCAAATCATTCCCTGCTTTGATAATTTGTTCAACAACTATTTCATATTAGATTTTTTAGGCAGCTTTTTTTTGGTGCAAGTTTATTTTTATTCATTGGATTTATTAGCAGCAGGCATTGCCAATATTTTGGTCTATTGTCAACATCTTTAAAGGCAAATTTCTGATTGGTCTAGATCTGTTTCGGGTTCATTGAGCTGATCGCCAATTGGAGTTGGTTGCGGTTATTAAACTGTTCTTTCTGCGGCTCACATGGCGGATTCCAGGCGCTCTGTTCCTAAAACGCCAGTAGAAGTTCGAATTGGTGATTATATAATTGGTGAAACGCTTGGCTCAGGAACTTTTGGCAAGGTGAAAGTTGGAATTCACAAATCAACTGGCGTTCAAGTTGCAGTCAAGATAGTTAATAGGGATAAGATCAAAGCTCTTGACGTTGCTGGTAAACTACGAAGGGAGATTCAAAACTTATGGCTATTTCGCCATCCCCATATCATAAAGCTATACCAGGTGAACGACTGATGTTTTCATTATTTGCTAGGTCATCAGCACTCCCACCGATATATTTATGATAATGGAGTATGTCAGTGGTGGGGAACTATTTGAATTCATTGTTAAATCGGGGAAAATAAGTGAAAAGGATGCTCGGAAATTTTTCCAACAAATCATTTCCGGTGTGGATTATTGCCACCGTCATAAGGTTGTTCATCGTGATCTTAAACCAGAAAATCTCCTTCTGGATTGCAATCATAACGTCAAAATAGCAGATTTTGGTGAGCTTCTATCGTACATTTTTGCATATGTTTTACAACTTACATGTTTATTGAGTCCAGTTGAAGATATTGCTGTTTACTTTTTTGGGTTTCCATGTATCAGCATTGGCAATTTAGATATTTTGTAGTTTCCATGTTGAATGCGTATGTGTTTACTCGTCTAAAGATAACTTTCAGTGGCGATTTTAGCAAAAAGACATGACTTTTGCTTTGGTTTGGCTGTCTAAAGTAACAATGCTTATCACGGAAGTGTTTGGTTTTTTGGCGTATCTTGTTCTTCAGGTCTGTCAAACATTATGCAAGATGGCGAGTTCCTGCGTACCTCTTGCGGGTCGCCTAACTATGCCGCCCCAGAGGTTATTTCTGGGAAGTTATATGCCGGTCCTGAGGTAGACGTTTGGTCTTGTGGTGTGATTCTTTACGCGCTCCTCTGTGGAACACTACCATTTGACGAAGAACACATCCCTACTCTTTTCAAAAAGATTAAGGCCGGATTCTTCCACATGCCTGAATGGCTTGGTGCAAGCGTAATGCTAATAATTTTATTCTACTGCTTATGTGTACAGGCATATTTGTGCTCGCTCTTTTTAACGTTTAAGCCTATCAGTAATTTTTCTGTAGCATAGAACGCTCTAATACGTTCTGCTTGTTTTTCTGTTTTCTGACAATCATATAATATTACATAGAAACATTTTTTTTCCAGCTCACTCAATGCGTGGATTCGAAATAAGCTTATTTGTTTTGTGGGTTAAGTGAACATTGGGATAACTTTTAAAGCCAAAATATGGTACAAATATTGTCTTGCCATTGCTTATTGATAAGTTTTTGCGCTTATATGGCGCAAACGTCTAGTCAGAAAACGGAAAACTCACCGTAGTGGTGTTTTGACAAATATTGCAGGTGTGGAGAGTGCGGAAATTCAGTGGTATTTTGGCAATTTTTTACAATCTTTGTATTTTTAAGTTGCCTTGGTTGTGAAGTGTAAGTTTATCATTATCTCTATGTTATTATTGGTCTAAATGTTGATATATCTTACATTTAATAAAGATAGCTTTCAGAAATGTCAATGCAATAGATCTGACTCTGAATCTGCATTGACTGAATAGGCTTTCATGCATTATCAGTACACCCGATTAACTGAGTCGGCAAAGTGCCAAGTACTTAGGAAAAGTCCGACTTCTAGAAACTTGTAAATCTCACGTTGATACTGAGCCACATCCTAATTTTGTGTTTCGATTCCAGGTTATTTCCGATTTTGTCATTATGTATGCATGTGGGTGTTAATCCTGTGGAATTTGCTTTTCATCTGATTTTGTGTACCCCTTTTTGCTTTTATGCATCCTGCAACGAGTGCTGCCTTTTATTAATTCGCTCCTAGTCAAGAACACTTTTATCCCCAAAAATTTCCCAGCCATGCTCATTTATCAAGGTGTCCCGATGGCAGAAACAGTGGTGCCCGTTCATGCTGTTTCTGATGCTTTCTCGAGGAGTGAAGTTAGTCTTTGTTCGCGAATTCTTACACCTGGATATTCAAGTGTTTTGTTAAATTGTCACTCCGGTTTTGGGGATTCTAGTCCAAATTTCTGAACTTCTTTTGTGAAGGCGGTTTGTATTAGTCCTATAAAGGCCTATTTATCAAGTATTGCGTGATGTCACCAACCTACGTCATGATTTAGCGTGGTCGCTAGCATTACTGTCGTTGATACCTACTAGCATTGTTTTGTCGACCTTATTGATCCCGTTATGGTGACGGTAAGGTCAATTTAAGGTACTGCGTAATGACTGTTAATTATCAAACAATTTGACACATCACAAAGATCATGGAATTTTCGAAGTAGGTTTGGTATTTCGTGGGTTTGTTTTTCAGGTACGTGATCTCTTAAAAAAGATGCTTACTGTGGATCCGATTAAACGCATTAGCATCGATGACATCCGAAAGCATCCCTGGTTCGTAATCGATCTGCCACCGCATCTGTTTCCTCAAGAACGCGACGAAGACGCCTCCATCATCGATAAGGTAAATTTTCACACACGTTAACTCAAGGCAAATTTCTTGCTCTGTTCCCTTTTACGGACAGTGCACTAAGGTCATGCCAAAGCCAACCCAGTAAACTCATCGAGCTTTATCATGGCCCTTCTCTTTTAACTGAGTCCCCATTTGTTGATGCAATTAAAGATTCATTTTGTTTCATGAGGCGATTATTCTCCAACTTATGCTATTCTCACACAAGCGAAGGCTTTGGATGGGCACATTAGCATGCCTGGTCGTGCCAACTCCACTCGTTAAGCGATGTTCTAGAGTGTTTATCTATTGCTCCTCCACATCCGTGCATTCACACGGTTAATTGCAGCCGCTCGTTAACACTCATTAACTATGTCTTTTGAGTTTGCACTTTGTTCTTTACCTCAGCGTTGTCCTTGTCCCTATTAATTTATATGTTGCACTCCCTATTTCGCGGATCAGTTTCGTTTCCTTTTGTGGGACTTTACCTTCTTCTGTCATATTTACTCAAGGGTCAGCGGTGCTATTCTCGGTTTTCCTGTCTCTAACTCATCTTCACTCAGCACCAAATTATAGTGTTGAAGTTTGAGTACCTTGGGCCGGGCTGCATACGTTGTGCTGCATAAGTGGGTCAACAATTATAATAGGAGTTTAAGGGATGATTAACCAATGTGCGAATATCTTGAAGGAGTTCAATTATACACGCATGCCTTGGGGCTTACAAAACAGGTTTAGTAAACTCCACGACATTTCGGATGTTTCGGGATTTCTCCGTGATGGTTTGTAAGGACCTCCCATTGCGTCACTAAATTTCCTAGCCTTTAGTTGTTTTTTGCTGTAATTTACGATTGAATGTGCTGCAAAGCCTAATAATGTTGTATATTCAACGAGTACGATGAAGAGCCTTTAAAATGCCCACTTATAAAGATTCTTTGGCTTAGCCTATATGTTAAATTTTTTTCATGTATCTGTTGATTGTCCTGTAATTACAGTTGAAAGCGTTAATGGAGTCCGCTTTTCGAACGACTCAGGCATTTTCACGAGCCTACCTTGCATTCTTGATTCACCGAAAACACGTTGTCACTATTTTTTGTGATTCGTTAACTATGTTGACAATCACATTTCACGTTCACTTCATCCCGGTTAAAGTGTGCGAATTTCAAAGCACTTTGCCAGTGGATTGTTTGCATTTTGGATTTGTAAATTTAGGTAACAGTGACATTTCAATCTTTCCAAGGTACACAAAGTTTTATGTGGTGTCTATTTTCAAAGCTAAATCAAATTTCGGTGTTCACCCGGATAATACGACGAATGTGGCCAACGCTTCACGTTGATTGGTGGGATTCGTCCCTCATTGTCTAAAACCGGCAACACCAGATCATATCTGTCAAATTTGTGCTTTGAAATTCTACAGACTTACTGAACCTTCATGTGCGCAAAGCTTTGTTAATGGGATAGTTTTGGCTTTCGGTTTGTAGGAGGCTGTCTATGAAGTCTGTCAAGCCTGCAACGTGACTGAACGAGAGGTATTTGCGGCTCTGATTGCCAATGATCCCAGTGACCAACTTTGCGTCGCCTATCATCTGATCATTGACAACAAGTGAGTTCGGTTCGCCTAGATTTCATCATTGGCCATTATTTGTAACATAACAAACTGCGCTTGTTTGTTTGGTTTTGAAATATGCAGAGTTCATTTGCTCCCACCCGTACCCACTGTAGTCAAAATGTGTTGCTTTGTTGTCTCTCCGATTTGACACGGTTACGCGTCTGCGATTACGGCCGAGAAATATATTCTCATGAGGTCAGGAGTTTATAGAGCGTGTTTTCTGTAAAGTTGCCTTTCTTTTATACTTCTTTTACCTCACATCTCATCGGAGAAGACCACTGGACAGCGTTCTAGGACACTTATACTAATGACCCAGACTGAAGCGTTTCCTCATTTAAGTCCGATTAGTTCATCTTCCAGTCAATTAGTTTTACTCATAATTTACGGACTTGCGAGGATTCCACACTTTCAAATCAAATAGTTTTGACCATTCCAATTTTCATTGCCTTAAAAATTCCTATGCGGCAAAAATTAGGTAGCTGATGACATCTGAAGACGTCGTGGTTATGATTCGTGGTTCACTTTCTTGTGCTGCTTCTCTGTTGAACTGTAAATTTGCCTTCATTACGTGGATGCGTTTCAGATTTTCTGCACTCTTCATTGTTCTCCATCCCACTCTCATCAGCATTCAATGTATATCGTGGCGAGAACCTTCTAGTGATTCACTGTTGTTGCCTGATTGCTTATTTTTACTCTTTTTTTACCAGGCTTAGTTGATTATAGCTGGAATGGTTTATTGCGTTTATGATTTGAACGTGGAGCATTATTCGAGTATCCTTTTATAATACCCGCCATAATTGTGTAATGAACCCACTAAATTTCCTTCGTGGGTTTCACTTAAATTAGGATAAGTGTTTTATGTACCCAGAATTACATTGAGTGGGCTTAGGCTCTCAAGGGGCCCCGACGCAAGGAAATAATCTTCGTTTTCTTGCCACTTATTCGAGAAAGAACTTTTCATTCTCTGCTTACTGGTAAGGTATATTATTTAGTTGGAGTATCTTATGCTATTTCCCAAGATTAACTTCGTTAAATTGCCACGTCTTTGCTCCGTTAAGTGGTAACTATTTCTGAATGGAGTGTCATCTTGATTTGGTTTCTTTCCAGGCGATTTGGATCGGTGCTGCAGCCAGAAGAGGTGGATAACTTCTACGTGGCCACGACAGAGAGTTCGGGCGCTGGCAACGCTGGTAGTAGTGGTATCGGTGCCGGGGCCGTCATCCCGGGGTCCAGTGGGCCTGGAGCCCAGATGCACGCCCCCGGTACCGGTCTCTCCCCCAACCGACCGCATCCTGAGCGAATGCCTGAGGGTCCACCACTTACTAGGACTCTGGATCCTGTCGACAGCGGTGTGGTACGCCTTTTAATTTTAAGTACTAGGCTTATTCCTGAGGACTATAAAGGATACAGGGTTGTGAAAGGTATATCATCAATTCTGATGAAGGGAATATGGTTATGCCTTCACGCTGCCGGCCTGATGACGAAATCGCAAGAGTTTGGGAAAATTATGCGTAGGTAAACTAAAAGTATTTCTTTGGTCGCATTACCAACGAATTCCTATTATTAATTATCCTACCCGAGAGTCTCAAGATTTGGTTTTTCCATTTTGTTCGCCTGCAACCATAGGCTTGACTGTCTGATCCGTTATAACTTCATTTTTACACAACGAGTCGTTACTGTTACACGAGTTTAAGCTGTATCTTACGTGTGCACTTCGCATCCAATTAAGTATGGTATTGCCACTGCAGTTCGTATTGCAAATAATCTTTGGTTTGTGTCAGTATGTTTAGTTGTCAGCATTTATTTGTTGTTTTACTGCCTAAGTGAATTTTCCTGATGAACTTGGATAAAGCCTATCTCCTCATGGCATCCACATACAACGCTTTAATGTACTGAAAAAACTGTTTCTCTTCCACTTCACTAGGCAGGTTCCTCTGCAGCTGCTTCGGGTATGGTGGGTACAGCAGGAGCGGGAACACTGAGTGGATTAGTCACGGGCTCACCGAATGTCGGCTCCGGCGTCGCCCCCTCCGTTTCCTCGACGGCTGCGTCGGCGCTGGCGGCGGGAGCGGCCGCGGCCGCGGGTGCGAAGCGTTTCAAGTGGCACCTGGGCATTAGGTCGCAATCGCGACCCTGGGACATCATGCAAGAGGTTTTCCGCGCTATGAGCACCCTTGGCTATGAATGGAAGGTCATTACACCCTTTAATATCCGTGTGCGCAAGTGGAATCCTGTGCTCCAGCATCATTTCAAGATAATGCTTCAGCTCTATCAGGCAAGCTTTTTCCATGTAGAAAGCTCCACTCTTCGACTATTTTAAAAATTTCGCACTTCATTTTCGTTTCCACCCCCAGGCTATGAAAATTATTGCAAGTTTTTGAAATGTTATATTCGGGCCTAGGTCTGCTTAGTTTATCACATTCGGGTTGACACCATTAAAGTGCAGTCTTCGTTCAAGTAAATTTATAGCATCAGTGCTTCTACTTTGATTCTACAGGTATTTTTAAGTGCTTTTCAAACAGTTCAAGCATAGGCTTTAACAACGATTCTATTGTTTTTGACCAAAGGGTAACCTACGTAGTAGTTCATAACCTATTGGGGTCTCGAATGAGTCGTAATTAGTTGGAGTATTAGTGTAGGATTCATGTTTGCTTTTACTACTCATCATGTGGCTTTGCGCTACTGCATCACCTACCATCTTTGTTTTCGGTTTCATGCATTTCATACTGATTCGCTAGTCTCAATGGAACGAGTTTCATATTGGGTTACGTGTAACATCCATTTCAGGTGGATGCGCGTTCCTACCTCCTTGACTTCAAGTGTATTGACGACACAAAGAATGATTCCGATTCTATCCTCAACCGCCGCCGATCGGGAAACGTTTCGATGTGCTTTGACAGCAATTGCCCTGGTGAGTCTATTCAACACAGCTCCTCCCACTTCTCGATTGTAACAGCTGATCATTAATCATAGAGTACTCTTCTTTGAGCGCATATTTCAAGCCTTTGTGGAACGCATTGAACAATTTAATTTGTAGTTGTTTTTAGCATTTCTCAAACCAATAAGGTGTTTGTAGTGGGAACTGCAGCTTTAGAGCTAAGTTTGCACCCTTTTCTCTTCTCGAAAGGTTCGCCTATGAACGCCGTGGGTTCCGGTGCCCCTCTTTCAGCTTCAGTGCCTCCGCTGGGAGGTTTTAGTGTTCCCATGGATATCGGTGCCACTGCCACAGACACCAACAATGGTACTGCTGCTCCCCACCTTCCTTCCTCCCCAGGTGCCTTTCGGCCTGGGGGAGGAGTGCGTCATCAGACGATGGAATTCTTTGAACTCTGCACCGAACTGATCACTACCCTTGCTCGATGATGGCCTTTACTGCAACACTTACTATGATTTCTACGCTCTTCCTCCGTGACATTTTGTTTGACACCATATGTGAATCGGTTAGCTTTTATTCATTGTTATGATTCGACACCCCGTTGACCTGTGTACCTGTCGGTTTAACGGCTGGGAACAGTGGCGTCTACTATGTGGGTGGGTTTTCCTTGAGGCGTGTGTGTGAGCATAGTAGCGTGAGCGCCCAGTGGGGAAACGGGCATCGGCGTCTTTGGTAAAGGGCAGTAAAGTGTGGGTTACGTAAATGATGTAGTCAGTGCTCACGTCATGTAAAGAGCGGGGGAGCAATTTTTTTGTTTAATATTAAATGGGCCCAAGCAAGGTTCCTAATAGGTTTGCTTTGAATGTGATATATTTTAGAGGACCGATCATTTATAAGGTGAGCAGATCATTGTAAGCCGCGAGGATTTACACTATAAATTAAATTGGTTGTTAAAATATTAAAATTTTGAGTTTATTTAATTTTTTCAATCATTTAAAAGGGAAACTTTTGATATATCAAATTGGTAGTATGTTTTAATCAATGCGTAAACATGGCCTTGGAGTTCTATGGTTCGACTCGACTTTTTGATTTGCGGCTTCGTCTTTGGCGGTTTGCCTGTACTGACCGCCCTCTCTGTTTCTACATATCATCGTGCCTGCTTTCCGTCTTCGAACGTGAGCATATTTTACATGTTAGTTAAATAAGGTGTGTAACAAAATCCACTTACCATGACAGTGTTGTCAACCATGTTTTGCCACGTACGTTGTGCCTTCTCGTGCTGTTTTGGTGCATAACTTGCTTTTAAATTCCTACAAATAATCAAGAAATGGGCCCTGTTTATTTTACTTATCATCAGTGAGGTTAAGATTTCATTTAGCCATGGGTTCTTTAACTGGTTTTAAGGCGGAATAAGTAGATAACTAACAATTCAAAGACCATGTGAGTGCCTTCTTTTTTATGGTTAGAAGTTCCAAAAACCCATTAATTTAATAGCCCAATACTGTGTGTTTTTACTGGTGTTTTTATGTTACTGTAAATAGGGTCAATGTGAGTGTTTGTTTTTTAATCTAAGATTCAATTCCAACTCAATCAGCTCGAATCATGTTCTCGTTCTTTGGCTCTTCGCCCCCTTTTGACGTAGTTTCAACAATTTCAAATGATGGGTACTTGTTTGATCCTGAGGTTTGTGTATTGCTTGTTTTAAATGCATTAAAATTGTAATAAATGTCAAGTAGTATTATTGACACTATATCGCACTTCACCTTCACCGTAGTTAATAGCATCATTATCTTCACACCATCAGGATACAAGAAACTGCGTATTTGCGTAACTTTGGCCAAGGCAGTTTGATTGTTCTTAACTAGAGATTTAGTACCACTGGATAGCATGTTTGATATTCTTCTGTTTTCTTTTTATTGCTGGTTATGTGATTTACGATTCTCTTGTTCTTCATCTTCGAATTGTAGGGCGGCATTCGTCGATCGTTGATTACCAAAGAATCAGACCTCCCATGGCTTCTTGATGAACGTCTTACAACTGTCCACGACCTTCTTCTTGAATCAGTTCGATTATCGGGTACATGCTCCTTTAATGCGAGTAACTAGAAGCAGAAAATAAAATTCCAATCCGATTGTAACCCATCCGTCTGTCTTTGTTATGTAGGCCTACCGTTCAGTGGGTAAATACGTTTCCTTGCTAATTGAAACAAGTAGGTGAAACACTTAAGGTCGCAGTGCCTTCACACTCCAACCAAAAGTTCTGGCTTTGATAGCACCATTAAAGTCATGGATCAAATTGTGCCTTTCCTGATTGTTCAGTCGCCTCTCATTGTTCAACCTAATGCTTAATGCATTCACTTCGAGAAATTAACTTAAGCTTGAACTCACTTAGGCTTGAACTCTTGATTTCTAACATTTGTTCTCTTTGTGTCTACTTTACCACGGTTTTTGAAGCCATTTCTCAAAATGCAATTTGTTTGGGTTCAGCCTTGGTGTTTGTACCTCCCTCTTGGCTAACAAAGCTAGGGCTTTTCAGAAAACCCATTGGTGTAATTTTCATGAGTTTGTTGTTTTACCAATCATGGTCAACCACTTTGGGCCTTGTCCAGGAGATTGACGATATTATTGAAGTTGAGTGGCGAGCTCATGGGTGTTTGTGAAGTTGACTTGGAGCACCTCAATCACTTTTTATTCCGACAGAGAGATCTTAGTGTAGCACCACAAATATGCTGGTAAAACAGCTTTGTTCCATGATTTGTTGAAATGCCTACTTGTGTTTCGTCAAGGGCAAAAGCCGTTCCTTGGGAGCCATTCCACTCCGTCGGAGGCCTATTCGTGGATAACCTTCAAGGCGGTGAGCAAAATGCCCTGAGAAATTTATCTTTACAAATTGCTCACCCTCTTAGTTAACCGTTCTCAGTCCATATTCTAAATTGTTGCTGCCAATACATTGACTAGTGCATCAGATCAACCAGTTGGCTGTAATGCCCTGCCCATTTGAAGCCTAAAAAATGCTCAGAAAAATGAACTTTTACATTTTCTTTGCTGCTATTCGTAATAAATCAAATTCATTTATCTACGGTTTATTGCAGGTTTACGAAAGAGTTTGCGACTTAGGCTCGGGTCTAATTAGTGTCTGCGGTTTGAAGAGCCATGAATGTGGAAACTTCCTCGGCATCTTTGGCCGCAACTGTGCCGATGTGAGTAAAATTGGATTTTCTGTTTTGGCTGATTTGTCAACAAATAAGCTAGTAATTGTAATATTTCTCTTGACAGCGTATTTTAAGTTCATTTAGGTTCATTTATTGTTTGTTGGAAGTTTTGTAGCCATGGTTTCAAATAAACCCACCGACTACTTAGTTTGCTCTGATCTCTTTACTGTTGTTTGACTCCAGTATCAAAAGTAATGGGTCTGAAATAACCAACTTGAACAAATTTCCTACCACACAAATTATGTAAGTTAGGTTTACGTGCACTAACTCCGTTCCTAGTTATTCGTACGTCAAATCTGGGTTTTTTTGTGATTGTATTCACTCTTAATTTTCAAAACTCATAAGCTCCCCTTGATTATTAGGCTTGGCAGATGTACTAAGGTGTTCTATACACCTCACTTACACATTTTTTTTTCAGTCGCCTGTTTTGCAAATGCTTAGCACATCCTCCATCAACCTATTTTTCCTCTAAGCAATTTTAAACACCGCATTGCGATGTTTAGCTGGAGCTTTCCCCTGATGAGATCCTACACAGTTATTACTATTTCTGATAAAACTTGACGTTTTTCAATTCCTTCTACCCTGGTCCCTGCTTCCTGTCTCGTGCATTTGAGGTTATGGAGTCATGTAATCTGACTGACTCAGTCGGTTCGGGATAGATTACCATTAAAATTCACCAAAATAATTTCGCAATGTTTTATCTCTGTGTGGAAGCCTTTTGGGAGTGTCAGTTACCAAGTTTGTTATAGGTTTGCTCTTGTCTTACGACGCATTTAGACGTGATAAGGTAAATTAACTGGAGGTTATTTTAGCTACTCTAATCTTGCTGTTTGAATAAATGGTGACACCATACGTTAATCCATCCACGCACTTTCATTTTTGGATGCATTTCACTGGCCGTTGATGCTCATCTTATGCATGGTTTCTTCAATAATCATTTACGCGCATCCCCTCACTTGCTAGAACACTGCCGTAATTATTAATCTCAATTGTCTACGTCCCAAAATGGATGGCTTTGTCGCCGCATCTGCTCACTTGCCATATGTGGCTTCGACTTACGAGACGAGACATTGTCTGTTCCTCCCTTGGACGGGTGGCTCAATATCCCCATCATATATCGTCTGATTTGATATAATTTTTCCGACAATAGTGATTATTCTAGCCATTATAGTTAAGAAATGGTATTAGTAATGTTAGTAGAATGTATTTCTGCTAATCAACGTTCCTTCGATCGTGGACAAAATTCTAATTTTTTTACGTTTTTCTAGTGGGTGGTTGCAGAATTCGCCTGTGCGACCTACGGCCTCGTTGCAGTTCCTCTTTACGACACTCTTGGGACCGAAGCTCTCAAGCATATTTGTAATCATTGTGAGTTCGTCTGCTGAGGCAAGCAGTGTCTCAGTGGCTGCTTCCTCATTACTTATCATGAACCTCTAAATGCTGCACACGTGATCTTACGATCTCGGGTTTTATTAAACTGAGATATTGGATTCATAAGCGGGTACATAGTGTAGCCAAACACGTTTAACTGTTTCCATAGCCAAAATTAAAATAGCTAATTTATAAACTCAATTATTAGGATGACAAGTCCAAAATTAGTTTGGTCAATTTTTAGTTGAACGCTCACGCATTGCACAGCCGTTAGTTAAAACAAAGCATGAGGTTATCAGTGTCTATTGTTCCCACTTTAACGTCAGCCGAACTGACCGTGTGCATCTGTGTCACGCCGGACCTTGTCCAGAAGCTGCTGGACTTGAATCCGGCCCCGCTTCGTCACATCATCCTAATTCAATCGGATGAGGGCACGCTGAAGAAACTCCGTGAGGCGGCAGGCGGCCGCGTACAGATACATGACTTCGCCGACATCCTGGTATGGAGTTGCGCTTGATCGCCTTCCCCTACTCGGACTACACATATATCGTATAAGCGTTTCCCCTGATGTGCCCAGGCGCTAATAGCCATTTAATTATCTCTTGATTTTATGTTAATCTTTGTGTAGTCGAACTTCTTTTCCCTCTTTAGATTAAAGGGAAGGAGGAGCCTCGTACACCTGATGTAAGTTGACATAATGGTAATTTCGGCTGTTCTGGTTTCGGTTAATCCAGCGGCTTAAGTGGGATGAGCACTCACAGCTCATGTCACATCACTTTTTTGCCAAGCTAGATAAGCACTGCATTTACTCCTCCACTTTCCTTTGTATATAAATTATAAACTAAGCTAGATGCCTTGTGTGCTCTTTATCATTCTATTTCTAGTTTTCTTGATGCTTGATATAATGTCACCTAGCAAATTCCTGCACCTTGAGGTTTTTTGCGGTCTTTCGAAGCATTTGTTTGCATTGTTATGCATTGAGTTTTGGCGCAACCTTTGCGATGTGAGTGCTTACAATGCTGCTTTATTTTTTCTCCTCCGATCAGCCGTCGGGGACAGAGGAATGGGTATTCATCTGCTATACCAGCGGAACAACAGGTCATATTTTAAATACTTTATCGGAATGAAATCCTTTTTCCGTGCTTGCTTCGCTAATTCTTTAATTTTTTTTGCAAATTTTGTCCTGCCCACGCCTTAGACTGATCCCGCTATCCCTAAGTTCGTGTATAAATTACCGTCTTGTACCGAAAATTTATTGTACTTTACTGCTTCCACATGAGCAGTCGAGGTAGTGGAGGGATTTTCTACCCACTGCACCGTTTTCGTGGCCGTGAATTTAGTTTTTTTTTTAAATTTATGTCAGCTTAAGAGGAAAAGCCAAATGGATAATCCCTATTGTTATGCTGCTAAAAATCCAAGTCGGATGAATGTATCCATTAAACAAATTAATCTGCGAGTTGACGTGCTTCCATCAATTCTTGAAGGGTTTCGTGTTCTCTCAGCATTTCCCGAAAAGACGAAAGCGTTCTCCCGTTCGACGGTCGGGAAGTATTTGCAGTCGCATAAGGTGTAGGTGTTCGTTGACTGGATCTGCTGTTTGTATACTTTGGCAAGCCGCATGCTAACGATAAATATACCGCTCTGAGATGCTTTGTAAATATTCCTTTTCTACCGCTGTCGGACGATTTGTCGACTAAGCGTGGTGTAATGTGCAATGCGAGTTTCTGTCAATGAGACCGAGCGCACTGGCATCTGGCTAACTTTGAGACCCCTTTTTCAACACTTTTAGCACAAGTGAAGATCCGCATGTTCCTCACGGGTTTTATATTGTCTTTTACTTTTAGTGTCTTCTATTTGCTCCCCAATATTCCGCGTTCAGTTTGATTTGATGCATCATTTATCCCTTATGCCTTATTTAATGTCAGGTGAAGAGAGTATTCTAGGTTCTAAGCAAAGATATCTGTGATAATTCACTAGTTGATGCGGTATTTTTTTGTATTTCAGGGACTCCTAAGGGTGTTATCATTACGAATAAGATGCTTATCGCCACCGTTACTGGAACCATGATGAATACTAACTGCACTGTAGGAGTGCTGTATTTAGACGCTTTAAAGCCGCTTATCACATTCCATTTTATGCCATTACAGCACTTCATACTAAGCAGATGTTTTTTGTGTGTATCTAATGCCTTATATGCATCTTGTTATCCTTTTTTCGTAGCTTTTCACACAGAACGATGTCCACTTATCATTCCTTCCACTGGCCCACATCTTCGAACAGTTCAACGTAGTGCGTTTCAACTTTTTACTACATCTATTTATGCTGCCAGTTGATGTGAAGATCATCCTGTACGGTTTTATCCAAACAACATCTGCTTATGAAGACCAACTTCACAAAGACCCACGAAAATTCCTAGTTTTCTGATCAGGTGTTCATTTGGATTCAAATGTGTGATTTCACCACAGCCCCTTTGATCTGTAGGTAAACATGCGATTGCTGTGGCTATTGGCTGCATTCATGGGTACTTTCTAACACTTTTGAGTCATCTACGCAATTTATATTCACTCTCTAGTACCACTCATTTGGTTCTTTTTTGTCTACAAACCATCTACCTTTTCTGTCCTATTCTAGGTACTCGTATATCTATCACAATTTAAGCATTTTAAGGCATGGTCTTTGTAAAATTTATGGCAGGGCGGATTTTTGGTGAGGAAAAAATGCAACAATTATGCGATGGATGCAACTCAGATTCGCATAGAAATTGTCAAAATTCTTCTGTTTTTCGACAATTGGCAGAATTCATTTATTGAATTGCCATTTATATTGATAGTAGATTTTGTTATTATACAAGTGGCATATTTTACCATACAGTTGACATGATATGAAAGTTGCCAAAAACTGAATTGTCAGATGGAAGCGTGCAACAACGTAAACACTGCGGCTGGACTAAGGTGGGTACACTTTTACAAGTGGACTCCTTCGGTCACATTAACATATGAGCAAAAGTGAAGAAACCACTTCTGCTCCTCCTTTGCTGTTTAAAAACATACTGTACGTTTTTAAAGGAAAGGTTTCTTGATTTATCTTTCGTTGGCAAAGGGATCACAATTTTAAGTAATGGTGTCAACCGAAAAGATTTTGGGGCGTTTCCTAGGGTTTGCCAATTTCGTCATGCTTTCGTTCAATGGCCATGCAAATTCTCAGTAGAGCAACGTTCTGGCGAGTGTTTGGGCTGCTTTTCTGACACATAGATGCTTGCAGCATTGTTAGTTAATTTGCGGCACTGTGTCACCGTACGTCCTGGTTTAGATGCTCGCCTTGAACGCGCGTGGCAGAATAGGTTTCTACAGCGGAGATATCGTCAAGCTGCAGGAGGACGCGCACACCCTGCAACCAACAATCCTCATCGCCGTACCTCGGGTTCTCGCACGTATTCGACAGCGCATATACCAACAGGTAGCTGATTCTCGTCTCAAGACACGTCTCATAGCGACGGCCATTAATCAGAAGCTGAAGTCAGTGGATAAGTACGTTTTGCACGCCTTGTTTTTCAAACGGCTTGTTATTAAAGGAAATTTAACACCAAACCGGTTGATTCTTTTCATATTACAGACAGATCTATAAACACAATACGATGTGGGATCAGTTGGTCTTCTCTAAAATCCGAAAGCGCTTTGGTGGACGTATTCGACTGATTATAACTGCGGGAGCTCCCATCTCAGGCGAACTGCTGCAATTCATTCGGGCAGCCTTCTGCTGTCCGGTGAGTCAGAATTTCATGCCTAAAGATGAACGACTCCTTTCATCACACTTTTTGTACGCAAATGTGGCGTATATTCCTCGATTTTCAGTTGTTATCTACATTTTTGTAGTTAAATAAGTGCTTTGTCTGTACGCTCTGCCTCATGCTCACAGATAATGCGATTACTTTTTCATCTGAAAAAGGTGTTTGAGGGTTATGGCTCCACCGAGACCTGCGGTGCAATCACCAGCGCCATATTCGGCGATTTAGAAGGGGGCCATGTAGGACCGCCGCTACCTGGTTGTGAAATCAAACTTGTCGACATTCCCGACATGGGCCTCGTTGCTGCCAGAGACAATAAGGGCGAGGTCTGGAGATATTTAACTATGTCAGGCTTGACCATTTCGCCACTTTGTAGTATTAAATAATTAGTGCTGAATTAAAATTCGGTGTATTAGATCATAAATAATGTCTCGATTCACTGGCATGACGTTTCATGTCTAGCGTATGTTTACAAGTTTGTTGAATTTTATTGGGATTAGTGATATCCTTATTTTCTTTATTGAAGTAATGAGAGATAGATGCTTGATTTTTGGAGCCATTTAGCTTTATGTTATATACTTCCTTCAACCATTTAATCGGTGGCTTTTTTATTTGCAGATTTGTTGTCGTGGCCCAGTAGTGACCCTTGGTTACTTCAAAGAACCTGGCTTAACAGCACAGGCTTTGGACAAGGAGGGGTGGCTTCACATGGGAGACGTCGGTGTCTGGTGCGAGGTGTGTTGCTTTGCTCAAATCGAAATGCTGGTCTCTTCTATGCATTCTACTCTCGCTTTTCGAGTAGCGTTTGTATTCAGAACAGGCAAAGTATCCCATCTGACGCCTCACTTTTTGGTGTAGGGTAATCGCCTCAAGATAGTTGACCGCTTAAAACACATCTTCAAACTCTCTCAAGGCGAGTACGTTGCACCAGAGAAGATTGAGGAGGTCTACCTGCAAGCGCCCCTGGTGTGTCAGGTCTTTGTTGACGGCTCGCCGCTGCGTTCTTACCCCGTAGCACTGGTCGTCCCTGATGGAGACGCTCTCCGCAGGGCTCTCACCGAGTTGGAACAGGATTCGGGCGGTAGCAGCACGCGAAAGCTATCTCGTCAGAGCAAAAATCGCCCACCGGAAGGGGACACTGAGGCCTCTGAAAAGTTTTGCCTTAAGGGGAAAATGGTGACCCTGGCAGATATCTGTAATAGTTATGAGGCTGAAAGGCTCGTCTACAACGAACTCACCCAAGTGGGCAAAAGTGCCGGACTCAAGGGTTTCGAACAGGTTGGTGCATTCCTCTTATCCGGTGATCTTGACTTAAAACACGTGGACTGATCCTGAAAAAGGACTTGTTGTTTTGAGTTTTGCAGCGCAGGATCCACTGTTTTATCAAGATTGAATTAGCATTCTTCACAAAGACTGAGTTGGCTTATGATATCGTTGTCAGTGACGAAGATTGCTCAAAGTTATTTGAAGTCTAGTAAATCCGGTGGAATGTGAGCTGGTGTAATTATTGGCGGAGTAGTTCATGCTGTTAGTAATCTAGCCTCATGGTGTCAAGACTGGTTGAGCTTTCAGTACCACTTTTTGTGTAGTGATGACGATGAGTTGAGTAGCAAATTGTGAATTCGTTTATCCGGGATATATGTATATGGGCTATCTGGCTCTGTTTAGGTCCGAGCCGTCAAGCTAATTCCAGAGGCTTTTTCGCTTGAGAATCGTCTTCTCACTCCAACTATGAAGTGTGCCCGTCACGCTATTCGTCAACGATACCAAGAAGATCTTCTCCAACTCTTTGCTCGGAAGGAGCTTGACTAACCGAGTTTTCTTGTTCCCCTAATCTTTAAAACACATACTTTCCTTTCTTCTGCATTGTGGAAAACCAAGTTTTTGTGTATTACAAATGCCTTTTGCATTAATCCCCACTTTTCTGTCATTGACTAATAAAGTTGTGGTCGTCGCAGAAGTTGTGTTTTCTGAGGAGGTTCGTAACTGCGCGCCCTGGGCTGCCTTGATGCACCTTGGTTCTTCATGCGTTTGCCATCTTACCGTAATTTCGGTAGGCACAACAACCGAATACTTTATAGAAACGCTTGCAAGCCCATTCACTAAAATTGGCTGATAGTGGTGCGAAGTAGGGAGATTAATGAGTTATCATTTATTTAAAATATTTATCCACTTTTCGCACGAGGTGATCTTTCCAAGTCGTTTTCACTGAGATGAGTCAGAGTGAACTTTGCGGCTTTTACAACGATTTTGGTGTTGCATTGCGGACTGCATGTGGGGCAAAATTGTCCTTCCAGAAAAATTTGAACTACATGCCAAACGCTAAAGGCGTGAAAGATTGATAGTTTTGGCACGATTGTAAGGATTTAGCATTTTAAAGTACTTAAAAAGGTTTTTGCGTGTGCGTGGCCCTCAATTCTTGTTAGCGTGGGGTTGCTTCGCTGAGAGTCAACAAAAAGACAAAATTTGAATGACCTAAGGGGAGTTGTGGTGTTTGAGCTTGCCCAATCACAAACGCTAAAATCGGCACATCAAATAACAAATTATTGCATCTGATGGTGGACTGATCTTCGTGAATGCTAGTATGGTCGCGAAAATCGAGTCCCTTGCCAAAAAAACTAGTTTTGGGTGACCCGCATTTCGATCTCAAGTCTAATTTTGAAAGTAAATTGATGCATTTGTTACATAAACCACATGCTTTCGGTGTGGCTTTGATGAATTTGGGAACTGAGGTCAGTATCGCTTATCCCCTTCATTGAAGTCCAATCTTTCCCACACGGCTTAAACCGCATAAAAATTGCAAGAGAAAACATCAAGTAATGGAGATTCTTCATTCTGTCTTCCTAATTGCCTCGCATGGTGGATCCCCAGGTAAAGTTAAAATTGCTTGTACACATTTAATACTTTAGTTGTTCGTTCAACTCTCGGTTTTGGTAATGGGTCGTCTAGGGGCTCCGCCACTGTACCCACCCAGCGGCCTGGCCTCCAGGCTATGCCAGTAGGCCCTAGAACTCCTGCACGTCTTCGGGAACATGTTTGTTCGAATATTACGGGGGTCACTACATTGTTTACAGCTAAAAGTGAATCATATCTTTAAGGGCAAACATTCTGATTTATACTTCTGGATGACAGCGTGACGGAAGAAGCGTGTAGTTTGCAGATGGGAAAATGTGTCGGATCCTAGCAGAAGGCCTGAAAATCATGTCCACCTTCAACAACCACACCAATCCCGCGTTCTTCAGAAATGCTATCAACGTTGGAAGTGACGCCAGCCGTAAACAACCGGACAAGTTCGTTGCGGAGGCGTCTATGGCACCTGTTTGAAGGCATAAACGAAGTGGACAATCAATGCCTCCTCCACTTCTTTTCTGTCTGGATGGAACATTGGTAGCACTAAAGTTAGACCGAGTAGGCCAGGAGAAAAAACAAGAAAGACATGCGCCAGTAGCACATTAGAGATTCCGGTGACAAGTAGTGAGATTACGCCAACCTCGCGACCCATAGACCTTCACTGGTTCCCATAGAGGACATGAACGCATCCCTAGAAAGCTGATAATTTGTTAGCTTTGCATACTATACAGCACAACTTCCTCTATTCATTCTCGACTGAAGGATCCAAAATCGTGAGTAGAACTGAACAGTGACAAAGATACTCCTTAATACTCGTGCAAAAATTTGCAATTACTGGCACAGCGAAATACCCAAGCTTAAGATTCTCATTTTAGTGAGATTTTCTTCTTATCGTAGGTCCATTTATTACAAAGCAGTGAATTGATATTTCTTTCCTGTGTTAAACAACGCGAGTACTTGTTTCCGAGGTTTTAATTCCGCCCTTGGGCATGGTCTTCGAGCCATGCCCAAGAGCCTCCTCACCCTTCTCTACATTACTAGTACATTTTGTCACGCCACTGTCAGAAATTCCTACGACCGAAACCACTAAATCAACTGAACAGGTCCGACTCGTGGACGCAATTTCATGACTACTTTGAAAAAAGTGCCGGCACCTATATGTAGGATATCTGAGAAGGGAGTCAAAGGTTGCTGCACCCTTCTCGCTGATCCAAACTAAGTGCGGGTAATTGGGTGTGTATGGGACTTCAGTAAAGTTTCTTAGTTTTCCAATGTTGAACAGTGGCAGTCAACGAGGAACCTCTCAAACTCTTCAGCTGAGCATTACGGCCTGAGTACTGTGTTGGGTTGAGCAACGCCCAGGACTATGCAGAACCTAATGCAGAGACACTCATATTTTGGCGCGCACAAACAGAAACCAATGTGAGCCAATCATGAACAATTGCTTACACGCATAAATGGACCGCAGGTCATCCCAGCAAACCAGAACATTCGCAGCTGCCAAACCAATAAACATGGCCATCCGGTTGCTGCTACTTTACAAAGTCCACTGCCCTCGGTTATCTGTTGCAATATCCTGACACTCACCAAGGCCTTTCCAACGTTCCTAACTCAGGTTCCCTGGTGGAGGCAATCAGACACACCATTTGAAAGTTAAAGCCACACGCAACCTCTTCCCTCACCTTAGTTTACGGCAATCTGGACACCAAAAATAACTGATGGGTAAGCGAAGCACAACAGGGCTGCACCGCGGGGCGCCAACCGTTACAGAAACTCATTTCACGACTGCCATCAAAGCTATAACCTTTCAAATGAGACTCGCGGACAAAAAACCCAGGTACCGGTACAGGAAGCAAAGACGTAGAGAACTATACAAGTTCCGCAACTGTAGCAGCCCCAATCGGGTCACCCAAACATTCCATGTGAAGCCAACGGACCCCTCAACGAAACCAAGGGCCGATAACGACGTAAACGCAATGCCGACTCTAAAATCGTAGCCACACGGCAAGCACTGTGACCAGATTCGTGCGAGGCTCCCCATACCGTCACATGGGACGGCTGTAAGCGTTTACAACTTGGTCTCCCAGCTTAAAACACTTAGAATCGCATTTTAGGAATGCCCCGTGACCTCCGAGCGCGACTTAAACGCAACAAAGGTGAAACAGAGGGAACAACCGCCCTCTAAACGCCTCTTATTAGTAATATGCAAATCTTCCCCTCACTGAGCCCACGTGTTCTAAACCTTATGGACAAGGTGAGCTGACCTACCCGGTCATGCTATTATCGTCCACATGATTTTTATGTCGCATGAAAACGATGAAGGATGAATCCACAAATGCCCTAGCTCTACTAGATACACAAATAGATTTTTTTTTCCTAGTAAAATGGCACACAGGAAAACGAGGCCCGAAAACAAAACAAACCGCAAAGGCAAAACGTGTATTGCAAAAGACACAAAAAAACAAGCAAAAGCGTACAACTAAACACTTGAACTCAGTGACAATAAAACAATTTGCGCTTGGAGTGGTGATGACATCTAGGTGCCATTTGCTTACTATCGACGCACGCAAGTGTAACTCCCGAACTTGACAATTTTCGCAATGAACCAAACCTATGCCCTAAGCTCAACTAAAGCATGCTGGCATGCAACTTACAAAGCCTACAAAGCTTACCCTTTCAGCGACAATCGAGCAAATAATAATTCAAGCAGTCAATTCATGCCAGTATTCTGCACTTCATAAATAGTTATTCGGGCGTCTATGTTCTTCCAGAGAAAAATGGTTATTCGGTAGCCAAATTATTCTCATGAATGTTCGATTCGCTAATTTCATCCACATTCACCTCTACGTAAATTATACTGATCTTCTCGTTCCTATTCATATTATCGCGTTCTGACCGAAAACTGCAAAAAGAAAAATGTGTCAGAGGAAAGAGTTGTACGTACAAAAACAAAGGATTTATTTTTCGGATTTTCATAACGGCAGAGTGGGAGCACTGTGTTGGTGGTTACCTGTATAGCGATGTGCAGAACTCGCCTATACGGCACAAATTCAGTTGAGTGTGGTAGGTGTAAAACAGTAAATGCAAAAGTTTTCTTAATCATAGCTTCGAGAGCGTGAACGTGAGTACCGACGCCTTGGTGAAGGTGTGCGCCGACGAGCACCGCAGCGTCTGAAACAGAAATGAGCACTATGCCTGCAAAACCATACAAGCGGTCCGACAACATTAGAAACAACTTGAAAGGAGGAACAATGCAACATACTTATGCTATTATTAAACAGTAAACAAAAAATTGAGAAAACATTACCTTGTTGGTCTCCCCATATAGACACCGGGTGTCGGAGAATGGGGTCTTTCAGTAACGCTATAATCTACCCGAATGGGGCGCCCGTCAAGCTCGGTGCCATGGGCGTCGTGTTTCGCCTCCTTTGCATCAGAAAGATGGCGCATGTACACGAAACCGAATCCTCTCGAGTGGCCTGTGAAGTTGTCATATACGATGGTTACATCCTCCACTTCTCCATAGCGAGAAAAGAGGTCATAGAGATCCCTTTCTGTGGTGCTCAACGACAAACCAAAAACACCGATGCATCGAGAGGGGACCGGGTTGTCCCTTGGCTGTCCACGTCGATAACCATAACTACTCGAGTAACCACTAAAAGTCAAAACTATCTCAAAAGGCAAAACCCGACGGAAATTCACATTTATGGCGCATTCAATATCATTACTTAAAAAAGCAAAACTAATAAACGCTATCAGAACGGGCTATATCTAGGCATTACTACCTAGCCTTTGAGCATAAACAAATCCAGCCCTACTTTCCACTATCTGCTCAACAATACAAGTCTCAGTGGAATGATAATAAACAAGCTCGGATGAATAAGATTGACGTACCTCGCTCGACGGGACCTGTAATCGCGGCTACTGCTCCTACTTCTCCGCCGACGATAGCTTTTTGGAGTTGGTGACCTGGATCTACTATTTTGGATAAGAAAGGTGCGCTAGAAACAGACCTTGATCTTGAACGACTTCTACCCCTTGAGTGAACAGACTCATCCCTCTTGTAGCTATTCGACGGCGAAGCCGAGTCGCGCATCTCTATAGCAGCAACGACAAAAGGCGGAAGCGAGTACGAATGAACAAATTGGAGGTGATTATAAACCTTGCCCATATGAAAATTGGTATAGAGATAAACTCAGTGGAAAGAGAAAGATGGAATAAAACATGAATTTATTCGGGCATCACAACAATATGACAAGATAGGATGCTATAAAGGGGGGGTTCATTCGAAGAATAAGCTATTTCGGTGTCGATTCTGCGACAAATTATCAACTGTCTTTAAAATAAATCCTAAAGATTAAGTCAAGTAAGTTAACGTTTAGATTTTTTTCTTGATTATGCAGTTTTTGCGCATAAATGTTGTAACACAACTGTGCCCTTTAAAACATCATCTTTGGAATAAAAACTTTCCCTGTATTATATGCCTTTCCAATGGAATGGCAGCTTGTTCAGACCATTTTTTAAATTGTATGTTCCTGCTTTCAAAAGCATGCATTTACCGTATATTGTCATTGAAGATGTCTCTGATAGCTCTTCAGAAATAGCGAAGAACATAGTAATGGTATTCATGGACTTCAAAACTTATTGATACAAGGCCAACTCGGCTTTACGCAACAAAAGCTGACACTGGTTGACCAGTTATTTAAGCAAAAGCTGTGCACTTGCTGGACTTTTTTCGAGGTTGTGTCTTCAAAAGTCATCATTCACCCGTGTAGATAACTATAAGATCATTTGTGTGGTAGATTTGAATCATTGTACATTGCTTTAATTAACCATATGTTATTTTCTGGGGCATTTATCGGCGTTTGTGCCCTGCGGTTCAGCTCAGGTGTGAGCAAAACTGGCATATTTTCGACCAAGTTCAGCCTCCTACTAGATGTATTGTTTTAAAATGTCTTTGATTTCCAAAACTTGCTTTAAGCCGCACGTTTCTGATTGATTGTGTATTGCATTTGGATCATGCTGGCAAAATTTTCATGCTCGGAAGCTGTGGATTTACCAATACCCTTCCCGACCACAAGGTATCACCTCTGTCTATTTCTCGTTTTGCTGCCCTAAATACACATTCTTTGTTGAAATGGGTAAAACTTTGAGGTCGTTTGTCGGGTTCCAATAAGTCGAACCCTCGCGAAACACTGGACCATGTTATCGAACTTCTTTTGGTCGCTGCCAATAGAGGTTGGCGGTATGACCGCATCATTAGCAGACGGGTGACCATGGGCGCCGTTAATGCAGTTCTCGACCACAGTAACACAAACCCTACCCTTTAAATTGGGTCCTTTAGAAGAAAAGCAGATTTTCTTAAAATTTTGTTGAATGGAGGATTTCCTGGTACACGT
>NW_020170399.1:1057642-1067623 GCF_000524195.1 Echinococcus granulosus
CAAGTTACTATTTTTCATCAAAGTATATTACTTTCTGCTGCTGGTGTACTGTATTGGTCTTGCTGGATACCCTTGCCTTGCGTAAGGCTAAAATACCGACAGTGTTCTGCAAATCCACTTCTTTGTTTAAATTTTTTTGTAGTAGTCGGATGGTTCGTTTCATTTTATATGGAGAGCCATTGCTCCTTCTTCGGCTGGTCATTGAGAGGTTTTTTTGTTAGTCAGAGGTAGTTGGTTGCGGACGTGGCTGGAGCGGTTTGGGCATGTTCCTGACCAACCCTATCATCCACTGATATCTCAGGCAGTCTTCCTAATCCATGGTTTGTGTTCGAAAAGTTCTCTCCTCAAATTTGTTTCTGCCGAACAGGCTTGCATACATTCGGAATCTGAACCGCCAAGCTTTGATAATTTGCTGTCATATGGAGGAATAATTGATTAATTACTGATTGTAATGTTATTAGATGTCCGTTTCTATGACATGATATGAAATGAATTTTTGGCTTCAGTAGCTTTGTTTATTTCGCTTGAAGTTTGCAAAATATGCCGGACATTCACTGCCATTTGGATGGTGGTGCATTAGACAATGCCAAAGTTGTGTAGGACTAGTAGATTAAGGGGTTCATTAATGACCTATGCGATATTCATTAACATCGATTACTATTCTAGTTTAAGTCCTCGTACGCTGGTAACAATTACTCTAATCCGATAACTATCATGCGACTTTTACATACACATGATCAGAGACGCCACTTTTTCCACTACCAGGAATTTTTCGGATGCTGTGATTGACACAATCAGCCTCATTTCCACGAGTATCTCAAGATTTTCCCTAATGATATAAGCTCAGTTGATGCCTCTGTCTCACTGAAGGTCGGCTACCAACAGATATCCTCCTCCGGCGACGTGGATTCATCCGAGACAAGGATATCTAAGCTGGCTCCAGTGCCATCGAATGGGTGGCGTCAGCAAATCTCGACAAAGCAGGAAACGTTGCGCACCCGGCCCCTCCGTACATTCATTCATTTTCTGATCCTGACTGGGCCATGCGCCAGTGCTCGGATCTTCAGGTCTCTGATTCCTTGTGGCTGCTTGGCACACTTCAATCACTCAGCAAGGATGTGGAATGTTGACAGTTCTAATGACAAAAAGGCCCCTGGGGTTCATTTGTTTGAATCGACATTTGCTCCGTTTAAATCCACACAGATATCACTGTCTGTGGGGATTTTTCATCAAGCCTTATGTACTGGTAAAATATTGAGATCTTGTGTAAAATTGCTGCACTTGCGGTTCCGAAGAAAATCGGTTTGAAATATTTGCTCAGTGCAATAATGTTTTGGATATTAGGTCACAGCTGGTTTGGAGCATGTGCACCTGCGCACTTTGTTAACACCCAAGGAGCACCATATCGAGTTAATACGGCATTGGTTTAGTTACACTGTCATTTCGTCTATGTTGATTCATCCGCCAAGATAAATCTGAACCAAGCCTCTACATTAGTGCCAAATGAACCTGAAAAGATAGACTGGTATATGTGCATTGTAAGCGTTATTTAATGGCATTGGAAGTATTTAAGAAAATCACGAATACGCATACCTTTGAAAATTTTTACATCAAAAAAGTTTTTACAACAAAGCTCTTAAAACGTTAGGGAAACTTTTGTGTATCCTTTTGCACCTATGAATTTAGGCACGCTACAAAGTTCAATCTCAGTTGGGCGTTAAGATCAGGTGAATTTTGCGCCTTCTGCCAAAACCACCGATGAAACTTCTCAGATCAGCATCCGGCATTATTTCATATTTACTCTCCAAAATAGGCTAGACCTGCAAGAATGACATGGGCGGTCAAGGCACGGTTGACGTCTTCCCGTCGTCATGGACACGCGTCTCTATCGGTGAAGAGCCGCTGCATTCTCCATTGAATGATCGATTGATTAAATTGAAGCACCCGCTGAAGACTAGTCCAAAGAAGGCGAATGCGTTTGCAGCATCCCACGAGGAGCGAGAACCCGGTTTCTATTCTGGATCAGTTTTCGAATTTCCAAACCATGGTGACCCTCGCGACGTCAACAATCTGGCAGCCAAGTGTTCAACGAGTAACCTCACGAACTGGGAGGTGCCGGAGGGTACGAAGAAGGCAGGACTGTCTGTGATGTTAAGATAACTTTGCCTTTGGTGTCCTTTCATTTTTTGTGCATAAGCATCGTCGCACACTTTTTCGTCTACCATCCACACTGTTTGGAGGTTATACGATTTTTCCAAAAGATTGTGCTTTCAAGAATGCTTTTTCATGCTTACAGACACCTTAGTAATTCAAATGCAAGGCTGTTTCATTGGCAACTGGTTTGTTGGCATAAACTCGCGAGTGGTGTTCTGTTTCATTTCAGGGAGTTTTAGTACCCGCCCATGCACTGGAGATGTCCACTCTGGATCTTATTACGCCTCTGTTAGTTTATTAAAACGGCATAAAAGTAACTGACCTCACCATATTCAGGTCAAACCAAATTGACTTGTACTAGTAACTCGTACAAACTAGGCAAGTAATTCACTCTTCGCTTTTCTCATGTGTGGACACAACTTACACACTAGTTCTGGCTCCCAAACGTCATTAAGACAAGCTTCAGGCCTAATCTGTATTGAAGCGCGCCAAATCTCATTCTAAGGACAAAAGTGAATAACGTGCCTTGTCACCTGGCCCCATTTAAGTGCAAAATCAAGCAACTGAAGGTCATACAGAGTAGATGTGGAGCTGCTATTTGCACGTTGGAACTTTATCGACTTGGTGGACTCATGTCTACTGTTGGTCTAAGGCCGTTCGATAAGAAATTTCGCGCACGAAAGAGCCGATTTACCACGAGGAGATGCGAGACCGAAGGATTGCCAGCGTGACCCAACAAACTGGGTGAGTAGATGGAGCAATTACGGCGCCTTCGTGAGCACAAACCTATCGCCTAAACCTCAGACCAAATGACAGAAAACGGTATTCAACTGGAAATATTTTAAACCTGCTTCAGCACAAACTCCTAGCCAGTCGCCATTCTGAATATACAACTAACCACTCTGTTTTCGTATCTCACGTTTAAAGTGAACAGTTAGGTCGCGACAATCTTCGGGACCCCATTGGGACCACAGGAGGTAACTTTTTTGCACTTTAAATGCGGTGACTGGCGTATTGTAGTAGCCTAGAAGTCCATGTATCAATCAATCCAAGTCCGACCCCCGAGGAGATGAAACAATAGCGGATAAAATGTCGAATCTAAGAATCTTATATCGATACCCGAGAGGAGATAACCGAGCACGCGCGCCCACAAGAGTAGACGTGCTCTGAAATATGCTGTTATACATAGTTATGTAGGTATAAACAACTGCCAGTCGTTCACAAAACGGCGTAAAGGCAATGGTGCAGAAATGATGAGGGGAGAGGGGAGAGCCGAATGTTGTACAAAATTTTTCGTGTACAAAAGGCTAGGGGGGATCAGATCATTTCAGGGAGGAAGTGGAGGTCAATGCACAAGACAAATCTATAATTGCTATGTACAGGCAGGCATACATACAAACAAGCGCTTCTTGAACATATACAGGGTCGGGGCACATGCGGCTGGGGGTGTCTCGTATTGTCTACAGCGTCGGATAGGGGAAGAAGGGTAGAGACATGGCTTTACATTCTACGGTGCAGGGTACGCCAATGCTCATCCGATGGGCATCGATTATCACAGGCCGTTGAGTGGTCGGTGTTGCGATGTTTCGGTTGTCAAATGCAATTAGTTAGGGGAGTAGATTATAGGGAGTACAAGGTGGTTAATGAAGTAGAAGGTAAAAAGGCATCTCAAAAATTATAAAATCTCTGGCTGCCTTGGCGCATATCCAATTAAGTGCGATGCAGAAGAAAATGTGGTTTGAAAAATAGGTACTTTTGCTTGGCCTCCGACGTAATCTGACTCCACAATCTAGCGTGCAAAACGGTAGACCTAGTATTCACACCTGAGTTGAACAAGAGTATGAGGATATAAATTGTCATTCGAAGATACTTTTTGAAAATAATGAAGAACATAAAAACATTTGCCTTAATAGTAATCAAAACTAAGCAAAGTAAACGAGATTTTCAAATTGGGACAGAGGAAGAACAACTGTCTAGATTTCAAATTCAAAAGCATATACAGGACGGAAAGATTGAGGAATAAAGATCCTTATTAATATGTGGTCCGTGATACTCCAATTTGTTGCGCATGTTGGTTTAATCACAACTGAATACTGGCGTAGAGGTACTGCAGTTAACGAGCCAATGTCACGCCTGAGTTTAAGAGCCTGTTAACTCACCAAATGCCGATCACCTCCGCCGGCTGTTATGGAAGGTAGTGCGAACAGGCGAGGAGCTCTTTATTGCCATGGGGGAGGCTGATCGTCGCCGACCACAACTAGCAGTAGGGGGCAGGGCTAGACGCGATGATGAGGCGGAACCTAGGGGTTTCGTCCGCATCCTCACTTCACTAGTTTCGACTTCATCCTCTGTGTCACTGCTGCTGCTGCTGCTGCTGCTGCCAACGGCGCTGTTACTGCTGCCCTCGTCCTGCCGGTGGTGGAGGGAGCGAGAAGAGGAAGGAGTGGAGGAACGAGCACTGCCATTCTGCTGGAGAAATTCAAGGTCATCAACAAAGGCAATAACTGACTCCCGGTGACCAGTGATCAAATCGAACGACAATTGAGACACTCGTCGAAGACCTTCCATCAAAGCCCGTATCCTCTGAAGTAGGCCCTAAGAAGAGGAAATGAAGAACGAGAATAAGGTATTTATAGATATGACGATGACCGAGTATGCTAGATGTCATTTTGTTTTACAAGATATTCAACTAAAGCTTTATTTAGATCACAAAACGAAAGCCATAAACACCATGTCTCACGTGACACGTTTCAATAAAATTTGTGTAAATTTGCACACCCTCGATAGTGAACACACTCGTTGAAATCAAAAGCATAATGATTGATTGAAACTGACCGTAGTACGTTCTTTAACTACTTTGAGATCCATTTCAGCCTTAGTGCATTGCATGGGCTTATCATAAGCCCGTTTTTTCCTCCCTATGCCCTCCTGATCTGCGGCACGAGATTCAGAGGTGGAAGGGGAGGCAGGAGGGATGGCCTGCAAGAAGAGACGAGTGATCAGCTCCTGCTGCTGATCCTCGATGAAATCACGCATGGAAGACGCCTCCCCACCTTGCGTTCCCTGACCACTGCAGCATTCACACTGCTTTCGAAAGGTTCTATCAAATGCCCTGGAAAGCGTCGACAATTTCTCATATTCTACGCCAATCTAAGAAAGATTCGGGAATTAAATCATTTGGGATTTAGCCAAAAACGAGGGACGGCCTTTTATTTCGAAAACCGTGGCGAAGTGATATGTCAAAAGCGGTGCGCTAAAGTGAAAGTATCGAATGAACGCACCAAAAAAATGCTTTAAGTATGATAATGCCAAAGATGCCATAGTTTTACAGAGAAACGTATCAGGTCTAAGCGATTATAAGATTTGGTAGTGACTTATTTCGATAACAAAACCGTCTCCTAAAAGCAAACCAAGTTAGTTTTATAAACGCACCAGCTTTTCGCAATTTTTTAAACACAAGATAATTCGCCAGCAGTTCAAATCAAGTGGTGAAGTCGTGTCCACAGGATGATTTATAAAGCCCATTTCGGCCTGTTGATTGCGCAACTCGAGCAGCTCGGAGAGCGCAAAGAAGTCTGGATTTTTGGAACTGTCGACTTCAAATACCTCCAACTGCTCATACTGCACTTGATCGCGTGGACGCCGGCGCCGAAGCCCTGGCTCGAGAGAATGCCTGTTAATAGTCGATGAAGCTCGAAATTGAGAGATTGAGGGAGACTGAGGACCTTCTGGTCGTTGTCGTATCTCAGATGACCTAAAATCAGCGTTAAATAGCAAATGCTTTCGTGATAGGTAAAAACTTTATCTCTTAAATATTGTCAGGAAACGAAAAAACGCAGATTTGCGTTAAACAGAAAAATGAGGCGAAATCTAGAATGGACAAAAGAGGTGCTGAAATGTCAATCCCCGCAAGAAACCCGCCTATCTACGTAGCTGCATCTACAAGAGTATGTGTTTAATGTATGGTAAAAAGTCACTACTTTTAATATGCTTTTATGAACCCATAATTGACGCATGACAAGGAGCGTGTTCCACATCCTCGGATATCAAAACATTGCAGTTGGTTTGAGACAATTTTGCCACTTTAATAGTGACTGTAATTGTATTTAAACGAAGTACAACAATAAACAGGGTTTTAATTGCCCAGGCACTTGCAGCGCTTAAGTCGACTCAAATATCACACGCTTATACCGAACTTTTTATCGATGATGATTAGGAATAACCATGGCGATTGAAAGCTTTAAAAATGGTTAGAGAAATGGCATGCGACATTGAATGGAATATCATAAATCAAGCGAACCTGAGAAAGTGACCGGTTTTGGGTCCCCTCCAAAGCCCATTGAAACGTAAAGCCAGGTGTGATGGCTTGTACAGACGCATTCGCACAGGTCGGCCATGAATAACTGAATCCGCAGTTCCGACCATATCCACTTCTTTTTTCAAAGTCGTGTTTACAGTTTCAGAGTTCTGTAAGGAGCGCGAAGGCGACTGCTGATCTGCACGTTCCAGAGGGGATCGCCAAACACTTTTATTCGAGTCCATTGGATCCGTACGCAATTCCCACGTACATTGTTTTTTTATAACGCTTCCACTATTGCTTTGCTTTCTTGGTCGTTTGCATGGGGATGTGGTGGTTGTATTTGCATTACTCAAACTTTCAAAACAGTTCCTGTTGTTCGGATCGGACACACGAAGGATCGGCACAGTCGGCTGACCTGAACTGTCCATCGGAGTCGCCTTTGCAAAAAAAAACAGGTGTCAGAAATTGGACACTATTCGTACAAGTAATTCATACTCACATAGTAGCGGCGCACTTGATAAAAAATGATGAACAATAGCAGTCGGCATGTACCTTTGAGATTGTGTTGATTGAGGTCGATGGCACTTGATGAATGCATTCCTTGGACGTGGCAGTTGCAGGAGCAAATGGTAATGCTTGCTTCGCTGACGTACTGGGTTTTAAAGCGGGCCAATCAACCGAGGGAGTTTTTCTTAGAGGTGGAGATGTGGGCTGTAAAGCCACATGGAAACCACCTTGCACAGTATTACTTGTCACCGGTTGGCTCAGAACAGTTCGTACGGTCTAAAGATTACAAAACTTAACCTCATAAATCTACACAACACCAGAGTACCCAGCTTGAGCAGATAATTTTAACTATCTAAACGGGGTTTGCCAACAAGTCTAATAATACTGCTACTGTTATAAAACGATATTAAATTACCTGTTGAGCTGTTGCATTAGAGAGAAGAGGTTTCGTGGGAGTGGGAGTTCGAAAGCGGACCTGAACTACATTTCCAACCGACGCTGTTGCAGTCGAAGTTGTTCGCAGAGGGGTCGCCACAGCCGTAGCAGGGAAAACGTACATCGATTGTTGAGAGGCAAGACTGCCTGAATGAAAGGAAGACGCGGTAACCAAAGAGGCGGCAATCGAAGCAGTGGTAGTTGGCGCTGGTGCTGAGGTCACAGGAGGCTGCGTCTCATCCGAAGCAGTACTCGAGGATGAAGTGACTACCAAACCATGGAACTGAGGCGTCATTATTGGGGTTGCAGGTGATATAGCAACTTGTTCGAGATGTGGCGCAACTTCTTTTCCTGACTGACCACTGTTAGAAGTTGTGCGGACCTGCAGAAAACGCAGATTTAGCACTTGACCCGATCCGGGCGAACTCGAGTTAGCCACAGTAACAATAGGTAGCGTTGAGGAAGGATTGCTTGACTGCTGAAATACGAAATAGGTTTCATTCGACATAAAAATGAAGATGATCCCTAAAAAGTAGCAAAACCTACCAGAGCAGCCTCGATATTAGGAGTAGAAGTTGGAACAGTTGTAGCGGCTGAATTTACAACAGAACTAGTGATAACTTTTTGAATGGATGATTTAGCGGCACCGTCATTCTGCGGTGTGACCATTTCAACAATATTGACCACAGCTGACGACGCGCCGGTAGCCGTTGCTGTGGCAGGAGTTTCTGTTCCTTGTGGAGCTAAAAGTTGCTGTTTTCGAGCACGTTTTCGACTTGGAGTTAAAGGACAAGTAGGAGAATGGATTGGGGACAAGGGAGCAATAATAGGCTGCCGACCAATTGATGGACGACTTAGCGCTACTCCTGTGCTAGTTGGGCGATTTGGAGCGACCGCTATGGGAATCCTCGGCGCTGGACGAATAGTAGATTGACCACTTTTAGAGACGGATATCAAGGACGTTGGCTGATTGGCTTCAACGGATGCAGCAGGCACAGAAGAGTGGGAGACAAGACTGGAGGCTTTTAAAAATTGCGTCGTTGAGCTGACAATTGGATCAGGTACAGATTGACTTGCAGTGCTTACTTGTACCGAAGAAAGGGATGAAATATTGGCAGAATCACTCTTCATGGGCTAGATCAAAGAAAGTTCAAAGACGAGTACTATTTACCAACGGATATAAACACGTTTGTAACGTAACTTACACGAAGGGTGGTCAAAAGGTTGGGAGATGGATGAGGCACCGTGTCAACAGGAACGGCAATGGGTAGAATTTTAGCATTGGCAGTAGTTACAACGGTAGAGAATGACGCACCACTACTTAATGTGGAAGGTCGAGCAAAGGATTTCAGTTCAGTATTCTGTACGAGAGGCATTATTTGAGGTGAGGAAGACATTTTATTTGGCGTAATAATCGTTATTGGACTGAAATGTGTAGGGGTTGTGTCGGCCACACCACAATTCGAGTCAAAATCTGTTTTCTTTGGAACAGTTCCACCTATGATTGGAGGAACAAAGCAATATGGAATAGTACGAGAGTTAGAACAATCGACAAATCAGCATAATGCTTACCAGAATTAATGGCAACGGGCCGGTCTGCAACCTGCTCACTTGATGAAAGTTTTACAGAAGGAAAAATTGCAAACTGCGGTTGAACAGATATTAACGTATCTGAAATCGTTGCCGTGGAATTAAGGAGAAGCCTAACAGGCGAATTTCGTATAGTAGTTGACAACACGGATTCTGGGGTAGTCGAGGCGAGGGTTGGTCGACTTACAACAGTAGGAACAGGAACAACCGAAGGAGCAGTGTCCACATTGGTGGAATGCTTGGTTGGAGTCCTTGGATTTTCAAAAAAGTGTATTTATGTCTAACATAAGACGCATTAAAGACAATAACTTCATCGTATCAGAGTCGATGAAGAAAACCCGAAAGCACCTGGGAAGGATGCAAGTCTAGCGCACATAAAGACCGAATAAAAATAAGAGGAGTCATAAACGCATTGTAAATGTACGGGCAACTACGTAAAAAAAATATTTGTTTTGCTGTCAGCACCACAACAGGAAACTATCTCAGAAAAAGGGGGTACAAAAGATCAATAGGCCAAAAATGATTTCAAAGGTACACTTTATCAAAAAAGGCAAAGAGCGATTCAAATACTACAATCTGCACAAATGAAACAAACGCTATTCAGAAACGGAAGTATCGACAACATATGCAGACCGTCAAAGATAAAACCTTGAATACTGAGGATAACCGTAGAAGTAAGTGTAGATCAAACAGGCAGATACAGAAACAAATTATACCTCATCACCACACAAGTCAGGCCAATATGGACGTTACAAAAAACGATACAAATAGAGCACACGGGCGACAACTAAAACAAATGAAATTTGAAAAAAGGATTAAAAATAAGCCCAAAAAAGCAAAAAAAATTACAAAAGTCTCAAGTAAAAAGTAAGTAAAAGGTAAAATTAAACAGGAAAAAGATTCAATTAGAATTAAAAAGTGTAAAAAAAAGCGAAAACTTGTAACATGAAAGAAAAAGAAGTTGCGTCCGACTTGTTATAACCTTCCATCATATA
>NW_020170399.1:1067723-1069356 GCF_000524195.1 Echinococcus granulosus
AGGACGACAGGGTCTATGTAACACTATGGTCGTCTGTTTCACTTTTCATTTTGGTTTTACAGGCACCGCATTCCCTGCAGATTGCACTTTCGCTGGGTGGTCTGGCCTCTGCGCCACGTCAGGGACCTCCAAGTCCTTCTACACATTGGCAGCACGCTTCCTTGCCTACTATTAAGGCCTCCGTCGTCTTCAGGAAAGATTGAGGTTGTTGTAATAGGTTGGAAGTGCTAGAGCAGTTTGGAGTAAATAGGATCGCATTCCATAACCTAATTTCGACACTAATTTAATCCCTTCTGTTTAGGTAAGGAGGAGACCTTGACTACCCAAACCTAACTTATTTACCACCCATCGGACGTCCCACAGAGTGATGACAATGGACTGCTTAAAACTGAGTCTTTAGAAGTCAAGGTTACTTGTTTTTCCGAGGGAAAGTAGTTTACATAAGTGAGGGGTGAAGACAAAGACCCATGTGCTCTTGCGACACTCCTGCTTCAGCCTATCGCACCACCCCTGGTGGTACTGACATGCCCCCAATTCTCCACGTCACTTTGTTAAATCTGGTCAAAGAGAAGAAAGAAAAGGCCCTTTGCAAAGAAAGCAACTTAGCAATGTATTTATCTCATAATTTGGGACGAAAATTCATTTTGCATTGCATCTCTGTCACCTGTCTGACACTCACAACGCCCCCTCCTCTCCCCAATCGCACACACGTACTGTCAGTCAAACTACGGTGGGGACAGACCCGACACGCATATCCAACCTTCCTTACATTCACTGCAATAGCTCTTTCCAAAAATCTGAAAGCTTTGTGCCTGCATCTTCGCCTTCACGAACACCATCCACCTGTAGCACTGCTGCTACATCCGAGTCTCAAAGTTAGCAGTAGAAAGGCGTTCTTGCTCCCAAAACACCACCATTGCCATTCCCAGGTGATAGCTTTATGTTTTATTGCATCGGTATTGTCAGGAGAAGGAGGAGGAGGAGGTAAATTTGAATAACCACCACCACCTCCTCCTCCTACACTTCTTTTTCGACGACTTAGATATCGCTCGTCTTAAAAGGCCCCACCCATATTAAGCTTTCCCATTTTTGGCAACAGTGTCCGACTTTTTAAGCTATTACTTAAAATCTATTAACTTTGAGTAAAAAGTTCAGTTGAAAGAAGGATTCACAGTAAATTAGGTTTTTTCAAATACTACTACTTACACAATCATGCTTTACCCAATGGGTTGACAGAGAAGGTGAAGAAGATGAGCAGGCAAACGCTGACATCTTATAGCTAAGACCTCAACCAATTTTAGTTGGATGTTATTGTTATGCTGTGGGGAAAGGAACCGTCGGTCTACTTCTTACCTCAAAGTGCCAGATTTGTGCACAAAAGACCGGTGAATACAAAGGAATGTGGTGACCGAGACATCTGCAATTATTGGTAGAGGATGTAGGCGACCATTGTCTTATGAACAGCGCCTTCCCAACACACGCACAGTCGCCGAAGTTTTGTGAAGAGATCAACATGCCAAAATGTTAAAGATATTAGTTAGAGTAGTGACACTGACTGCAGTCTACCCATTCATCCCTTTCCACAAAGACATCAAATGGCTGCGTACGTTTATGTATAAAAGGCATGAAATTG
>NW_020170399.1:1069456-1083466 GCF_000524195.1 Echinococcus granulosus
GGTTGCGTCTGTCTATCTTCTTACTTGCATGCAAATTCGATGACATGGGCAAGCACGAGTAAGGGGGTTGACCCTGGACGGCACCGGGGACGACAGGGTCTATGTAACACTATGGTCGTCTGTTTCACTTTTCGTTTTGTTTTACGGGCACCGCATTCCCTGCAGATTGCACTTTCGCTGGGTGGTCTGGCCTCTGCGCCACGTCAGGGACCTTCCAGTCCTTCTACACATTGGCAGCACGCTTCCTCGCCTACTATTGAGACCTCCGTCGTCTTCAGGAAAGATTGAGGATGTTGTAATAGGTTGGAAGTGCTAGAGCAGTTTGGAGTAAATAGGATCGCATTCCATAACCTAATTTCGACACTACTTTAATCCACTTTGTTTGGGTGAGGATTAAGCGTGGACCAACAAAGCTAAACTTATTTGCTAACCACCGGACGTCCCACAGAGTGATGACAATGGACTTCTTAAAACTGAGTTTTAGAAGTCAAGTTTATTTGTTTATCCTGGAGAAAGTAGTCTACATAATTGCGGGATGGAGACAAAGACCTTTGTGCTCTTGCAGCACTCCTGCTTCAGCCTATCGCACCACCCCTGGTGGCACTGACATACTCCCAATTCTCCACATCACTTTGTTAAATCTGGTCAGGGAAGGTGAAGAAGATGAGCAGGCAAACTTTGACATCGCATAGCTAAGACCTCAACCAATTTTAGTTGGATGTTATTGTTATGCTGTGGGGGAAGAAACCGTGGGTCTACTTCTTACCTCAAAGTGCCAGATTTGTACATAAAAGACTAGTGAATACAAAGGAATGTGGTGACCGAGACATCTGCAATTAGTGGTAGAGTATGTAGGCAGCCATTGGCTTATGACCAACGCTTTTCCAGCACACGTACAGTCGCCGTTACATATGGAGTGACCGAAACAAGTTTTGTAAAGATATCAACATGCCAAAATGTAAATGACATTAGTTAGAGTAGTGACACTGACTACAGTCTACCCTTTCATCCCTTTCCACGAAAACATTAATTGGTTACAAATTTTAATAATTTATGCCCGAAGTGAACAGTCTCCACCAAATTACTAACAATGTTGCCCCACTTTTCTTTTTCGGAGTCCATTGCAATGAGAGGTGGCCAACCCGTGGCAGCCTCGGTGTAAGGCATGACATCCCTACCACCAATTCAGTAGTCCCAGTTGTTCCTAATGCAGCATGCCTCGTCTGCTCTCCATCTTCTTCCTACATATATAGACCTAAATTATACTCCGACATCATATAACCCAAAAGCGTTTTAACGTAGGTGAACAATGCCCCTTCCCGCATATTTATTATGTGAAAGGAACTCTGACGTACTACTGGATGGCAATAATATGAGAACAATGCAGTGAGGAGAAATGAGCGCCAAGTATTTGCTCCATGAAGTTGCCCTCCATTATTTGTTTACTGGCTACGAACTTCGCTTTGTCACACCTATTTCCCCGATTAGCAGCAATCCCTTGACGGTTGGAAGAAAAAAGGATAACCCACATTACACATTAGAGGGAAACGCCACTCCAGACCCCACAGGGTCAGGGAAATGCTTACCGACTTCGGAACCGGGCATTTTTCCAAACACGTTCTTAAATGCTCCGGTTTCCTAATCTCTCACTGGCTCTCCGTTTCTGAAAGGCAACAATAAGCATTTGTTGCACTTTGATATGCCCTACAACGACTACATAGAAGACTAGAACTGATACATGCCCTCCGTACGATTGCACAAGGCACAAAAAAATGTACGCTTTTGCGCAACAAATATATAAATATGTTGAGGAAGAAAAATTGATATATTGCCTGCTGTTTGGGCATAAATACCAGACCCCCGCAAATTTCACCTCTTTAAAAACGTGATGAAACCGGGATCGCTTCATCTAACACTTATTTTCGTCCTTTTATGTGAGATTTAGCCCATTTAAACAAATTGTAGATATACATTGTTCTCACTAAATGATAATTATTTTAGACGGTAGGCTTTTATGGCTTTTAATTTAGTTTTGGAAAAATTGGCTTCATTTTTAGCAAATATTGGATTTGATTCGTGGGAACCTAAAGCTTAATGCGTTTATTATAATATTTTATTTTTAATTTTGCTGCAGGAAAGAGTAATTACTGCAGGCAGTGTGGCGTAGATAACGTTTAGAAAAGTAAAGCTAGCCGTGAGCAGAATTTTGCCTCTTGTGGTCGTAATGATCTAAAAATTGACTAGAAAGCCATCTCACCAAAGTTGAGGAGACTTATTTGCTTTCTTTTAAACTCTACATCAAAACACCAGTCAAATTCATACATGCCTGCATGATGTGCATGAATTTTTAAAAAAATTTTATGCATTTAGGCCTCTTTCGTGTAGAAAAAATCAGCCCAGGGAGCTGACAATCCACATTGAAGCGTAGATTTTTAATGTACTTACAACTTTAATAAGCTTTTTTGGACAAGTAATATTACAAAAATTCATGTTTGAGTCCCTTAGATGGGCAGGTTGTAAGGCTTTTCGTGCATTTAGAGTGTAGGCGTATCTAATCTCATTGATATTGATAAGAGCCAATAATGCAGGTCCAATTTCAAATGACCGATCATCATGGAGCCTGTTCAATCCGAATTCACGACAGCATATGTTTCTTTAAAGAGCACATGCATTTAAAATTAAAAGATTTTTAAGTGTTTGCAAATAAATTCCATGATATTCTTTTTAGATCTTGGAGAGTGTTGTCTTCCACAGGAGTCATCGTGCTTCGACCATTTGGAAAATTGTGGCATGTTTGGAGGACTACGCTGTTGTCGACCGATGTACTGTTTGGCCAAATGGGGCAACAAAATTGGCAAATGCCGTCACCCGAATGAAAACATTTTTTGAAATGTCCAACAGCCTGCGTATTTATAGCCCCACTTTTCACAATAGTTTATGAAAATACATTAGAAGAGTTGTCAAAATGCTCACGGAATGCAATGTTTGTGTGATCAGAGACCAGTCACCTTTCCAGTCAGAGAAAACCAGGAGTCTTTCCTACCGACATTTAGGGGACACCTGAGATAGGGCGTGTGAATATGCGCGTTCAGGTGCATGGGAAGCCAGATTCTTAAGGCAAGTGCACCTGCCTCTGAAGGCCTGCAGTACTAATACTCCCAAGGTGCCTGCAGATGATTCCAACTTCCGATTATTTACACATTCCTAAATTAATTTCAAGAGAGTAGGCATATTTAAAAGCACAAAACGCAGCTTTTTGGTATACTGACCAATCAGGAGAAAGGGGGAGGCGGAGAGGAGCACTGCTTTATGGAATCTCGCAAAGAAAATATCCTTCTAAAGTGAAATGGAGTGAATGACTACGAAATGGGCGGATAATTCGCATTGCCTTTTTTGTTTACATTAGAACTCAAAAAAGCTCAGATCACAGCACTCAACTAAAAATACAGTGGAAGAGTATACTACTTACTAACTATTAGTAGGGCTGGGTGATTAGACCGCCAAGTCAAAACACAACTTGAGGAGATTAAAATCCCCACGTCTTTCAACACACCATTAAAAATAACTTATTTATACGATATTATGAAGGTCTCATTCCGGTTTTTTTTGGACAGACGAGCAGCATTATATGCTTTTGTAAAGGGTATAATTTATGGGCAGTGTTGCTTGAATCAATGTGTGTGGCCACTTTGTTATCGCGGTGAGATCTCTCTGCGATAATTAGTTAAATTTAGAATAAGGTTCTTCTTGCAAAATTGTTGCCTCTGCATGAATTGAGAAGTCGGGGGAAATTCACATCACTCGTGTGCCGGATGCCTGTCGGCCTGGACGACCATCCAGTAGCAGTCATGAATATGAAAGAATGAATAAGACACGATTGGATTGAATCACAAATTTAAAAATCACAATAAGGTAATAAGAAAAGGAAGAACACTTCTCAGACAGTAAAATCGGTTTGTACATGTGTCTAACTGACAGTGGGAGCTTGGTTGCGAAAACATGGATATTAGAAGCACAAATAGTCAAATATATATGTACATATACGTCAATTTTCGAGACTTAAATGCATTTCTTTTATTCTGGAATACTACCCTGTTTAACTTTATTTTTAAATTTTTGCGCACAGCTCTAAAAGCATTTCTGATGTTTCAGAATTCTGATCAAATTGGTGTCATAGAACCCGGTAGAAAGTAACATTTTTTTAGGTTAATTCTCAAAATTTTAAAAGATAATGCGTTTTTTAATATTTAGCTTTTCTTTTACTTTGTGCCATAAAAATTAAACGTCTTCAAATGTAAGAAAATCGATATTTTGCAGTGGACCAATAGCATTTTGGCGAGGATCTACCAATCAGCTGTGTAAGTTGAAAAACGCAGCCTCAACTCTTTGCATTCACTTCGAATAATGAAATATCTTGCGAATTTGTGGAAAAAGCATGAACGAGAAAATGAACAGTCGATTGGTGAAGGTGGAGGTGAAAATGAAAGTCAAATGTCTGTTAGAAAGTCGTCCTCTTCGATGCATGGATTATTTACTATCATCAGTCGTTTGAAAGGTGAATATCTTGTTGCTTTAATTGTGAAATAAATGCAGCATTTAAATCCATCACAAAATGACCTGCAAAGTCAAAATTTTAAGTTGAAAACTTAAAAATCTACATCTCTAAATTCTTGAGTTACCTTCATCATGCAGAAATGCTTTCCCATTAAGGTTCACTTACCACTTGGTTTTCAAGTTAATATCAGGTAAACCGCCCTTAATTTCGGTGTTTTTAAATTATTCTAAAAATAAAAACGACCAAAGATTTTGAAATTCCTGAGCATACTTTAATCCATAACGATAAAATTTAGGCTTATTTGTTAATCGGATATGCTGGCAATCCTTGTTCTAACACGTCTCTTTATTCTTTTATAATTTTTTTCTGGACAACAAAAAATACGTTTAATTGCCGCAGGCAGGGGGGTTAACTTTCACTTGACGACAATAAGACGACCACGAGACACCGATCAGTTTGGACAGCATTTTATGCAAGAGGCTTTTACACGACGGCGTGTAGAACGGGGTTAACTAGTTCCTGCTAAAGTATGACATAGAAAGACCCAATAGTAGAACGACCTTATCATGTCAAAACGGTCTGCTACGCTGCCTTAATCAATTAGGTACGGTGGTTCCATAAAACCGCAAATTGTCCCTGCCCACTGTGCTCATGGTTCTCAATGCAAAATTCAGTTTTGTTGCGTGGCAGGTTATGTGCTGATCTAGGGTCCAGTACCTGGCAGGTGGTCTACATTCATGGGAACGGGTAGGACTGCCACTGACAAGTAAACACAAGACACCCTTTCTAGCGTTTAAGTGACTTAAATTCCTTTTTTTAACCGCCTCAGCATTTCACCATCGTAAAGAATGATTTTTTAACGTTTGCATTAAAATTAGCCACTTATAAAGTTTTCCAGACCTACTTTTGGTAAAAAAGATTTTTTGGTTTACTTCGCGCTTTCATCCCACAGGAACCGAAACTGACGGTCACCTAGCAAGGTGGCGTGAAGATTGGATTGAGGACAAAGATGTGACAAATGAAGAAGAAGTTAGTAATTATCAATGTTTGAGTAATCAAATAAAACACGGTTACTCGATTTTCCTTCTATGGTTCAAAAGAAACGTCAGCTTCATTCGCGTGTTCATCATACTGGGTGATGTGATCACATTTGTGAGTGATTTTCAACTTTAAAACAGAATTGTTACTCGCAACAATAAAGTAGGCATCGTGTTTTGACTGCAGTGTATATTCCTCTGGGTATTGGTCTTCGCGACGTACCTCCTCACCGATCCTGCCATCGAAAAACAACATATAATCGGTATTATAAGTAACGACACTATGCCATATCCTCCAGAACCCGAATTCGATATCCAAGAATACGTCTCCAAAATTGTTGCTTATCATCGTGAGGCCACGGCCAGTTTTTGCTACTTATGTATAACTTGGAAGAAGCAATTAATTTTACTACCTTATATTTTAATGTTTTTAAGTAAATTTATCCCTAAATTGATGCCTGGTTTTGTTTTGTAAACTTAGTAATTCCATAAATTGGTGTAAGGAGCACATACCATATTTCAAATTACTGCCAAATTTAGGTCCGTTCTCAAGAGCTGCGGCCATCATCTCATTTTTTGTCTGCTTCACCACTCTAATTTCAACAATAGGTGCAGCCGTATCCCATGGCTACTCTTCTATAACTGTAAGTCAATAAATCATCTTCGTACTTTGTTAATGTTAGATTTTAAATGCTGTAAATTGTCAGACAATTTTGGCAGTCAAACGTTCTGTTTTTTATAGTAATTTTGGCACAAATAGGATGCCTGCTTTTCTTGTCGCGAAACGCAAATTTAGTAAGTACATTTGTAACCATAAGAAGCAACATTGTCAACATAAAACCGGTTTCACTCACTCAGAAGTATTTCAACTCAGGTGTCTGATTACATCGTCAAAATGCTAGAAGGCACTTTCGACCAGTACAGATCAACAGCGGACAAGAAGATTCATTACCTCTGGGATACCATTATGGGAATGGTATTTGTTCTAAACAAACGCGTTAATTTCACTGGTTACTTTCGATTTTTCTTTTAGTTTCATTGCTGTGGACTCAACAATGGTCACGATTTTCCTGAAGGACTACGTAAGAGCGCTTGTAAAAAATTGGTTTTTGTTTTAGGAAAAGGTATACATGATGTGCTTATCCCATCGTTTTCATTTTAGACAAATAAGATATTGAACTTGTCTCCAAAAATTATTCATATCAGCTTCAATTTGGCTTTAAAAGGCTTAAAAGCGAAATTAGGCAGAAGTTGACAAGCAATACTCAGCACTTTATTTGAGTACAATCAAATTGTCAAGCACTTAAACAAACTTTGCTATGGTTTTCAAAGTTGTTCTTACTTAAAATCAACACAATGCTACCGCTGAAAACATTGACCTGAATAATTTTGTGGAATCAATTACATTTCGTAGAGTATTTTTCTTTTACATTTTATTCCTCTTTAGCTGACGCCTGTTGCTTACGAACAACGACAGGAGAGAAATTCGATCCCTACTGCAACCTTTATCCAGGTCCCTTGAATAGCTTCTTCTATACCGGCTGCAGAAAGGATGTTCAAAAAACGATAGGAGATGTCAGAGATCAACTCACAATATCCATGATTCTCCTCCTCCTGCTTCAGGTAAAGTAACGTAAAATGACTAACTGCCAGTATTCTGGTCATTTCAAGCAAGTATTTCACTGACTGTGTCTATTTGCGATTGCTGAAATGCGATTATTTTTTTGTTTTCACCTTTTAACTTAGCTTTGGCCCTTTCTATTGATGACCTTCCTTCTGCAATCTGGAGGAATAGTTGTACGTCACTCCCAGGCATCCAACTTATAAATGGACTTATAATTTCAAAATTGGATGAAAATAAAAAAAATTTCCAAAAATTCGCCGAGTTTATTTTTAAAGAGAAAAGGCATGAAAAGCTATTTATTGAGATTAAAAGCATCAATTAATCTATAGGTGTTGGTTTAGTAATTAGAGTACGCAGTGTGGTCTTAGAGGCCATAGACACCTTCAAAAGCACAAATTGCGGAGGCTGAAGAGCTGGAGTGATGAAATTGCAAAATTCCTTTTTTGAGCATCCTCTTTCTTCACGTTGGCCAATACAGTACCGTCAAGACCTTGGAAAACACTCATGAGTCAGCAACAGGCGTCAATAAATTTGTGTGGGGGCGTGAAGACCTTTGATCCCATCTCGTCTACTCTATCGTGGGTGGGTCCTAAATCTCTTTGTAAACCACACTTTTTTTGGCGCTTAGGGCTAAACGATGTCTTACGACAGGTGTGTTCTATATGCCGGTGGTTTTTTTCCAAGAAGATTGCTTAGAAGGGTTGCCAAAACTACTACTTTGCACCCATTTCACCTTGCCGCCCTATTCACACTTTAAGGTAGTCAAGCATTCACTCTGACTTTCCCTTGCCTTCATTCACACCATTTGCATGTCTTCACAGGAATTTTTGCCATTTAACTTCTTCAGACATTGCATGCTTGCTCACCTCTTCACAGATTACGAGGCTGAGGTGCTTGCCAAATACAAATGTGGTTCTCATAATCCTTCTCTTGTAGGTACCCACACATCCAGATCTAACTTTTCTCTGTGTAATTTAAATTTCTTCATTTTAACTTTTTCTAGACCACATTTGCCTACCGGTCTCCCCGGCATCTGCGCGGGCTAAGGGTCACTAGCCAGTGGTCTGCCATTTATGCCGAACAGTAGAGAGTTGAGAACCAATGTTTTTGCGTCTTCATCATTCCCTCACAAAGCACAAAAGTGCTTGTGTTAAATAAATTCAATTTTAGGCAAATTTATGAGAAGTCCCCTCCGAATTTGCACAAACCGTGATATTTACACCTGAATACTAACGGTTATGTAAAAATTTTTCTCATCGGTTATAGCAGTTCTTGGAGAAGATCAATGCTAACGCAAACGACCTTTTTACCCGTTTCATTCATCACTAGAGCATTTTCAACAATTCCCAAGAAAGGGCATGCAAATTTTTAGGTTACCAGTAACATAGCACACTTGACAAGGATTTGCTCTAAATGAAAGTTTATTTTTGCCTAATTTTGTGTCTAAGTGAGAGGAGAAAAATGGACTTACGCAGACAGAACTACTCACTGCTTCTGGAGTATTTTACATCCAGTCGAATATTTACAATAAGCACTCAGTAGTTGTACGACATTAAGAGACGCAATCCGAGCCTAAGACACTCCAGCCTAAACAATTTCGTGTGGACTCACAAAACAATACGTTTCTAGGCTATAAGGTAGCTTAAAGTTGCGCAAGAGACACCGTTGCTAGGCGACACCGTATGCTTTCATACCTCCGTTATGCACGTGTGGGTGAAGTGGAGATTTGGAATGTAATTCACTTAAGTATCGTGAGTGTTTAAAAATCGCTTGTCAATTCCACTAAGATACAACGTCCTCTGCTTCGAGTTTGGTGAGAAAAACTGTATTAGTGGTGAGGAAGGCGCAGTTTTAGTGGGTGGGGAATTGTGACAGTAATGTGTATTTACTTCAAATCGACATATATAGTTATTAAAATAATCACCTAATCAAGTCATAATTCCTAATCAATCAGGATAAAACTAGCCCTAATTTCTTCATTCATAAAATGCTTTTTCTTGGCAAGTGACTACTTAAGTCTGGCTCTAGACACAGCCGTATGCACATACAAGTGGGTGTTGCTAAGAGAAATGACCATCACCACCAAAAAAACTATCATCACGAGGCTGCGGAGGAGGCGGTATCGTGCTTCCATTTCTTTAAGGCGCTGTGTAAAACCTCCTCGTGGATAATTTTTACGGTGGTACGAAGCACGTGATCTCCAGTAACCCCGAAATAAGAAGTGAAGGACCCCAAGTTTTATTTTGGGGCTGGATTAAATCTGACTAGTAAAGCACTTTCCAGTTTGGCCTACCGTTGTGCCGTGTAAAGGATCGAGTTAACAGAAAGAGAGTAGAGGGCGCCAATCTGACAGATCGACGGAAAGCTGTGCTTTGCAGCACATAAACGATCGTGTGCCAGATACAACAATTAGGCAGAAAGTTGCTCAAGGCTATTTAGTTGTCACAGCACTTGAAAATCTCTCAAGCATACAATCAATCAGTCAAAATCGTGAGAATATTCGTGTTATTTTCTGTTAAGACAGTAGCAAAATGTGAAGGATAAATGTGAATCGCTCCCTGAAACGACACATTAAATGACTTCGGTTTTAAGGAACCGCCTCCGTTAAGCGTCAGCTTACTTTATTCAGGACAGAGTTAGGCAAAGAAACTGCCAGTCACAGATAGAGGGGATCCAAAGCTTTCCAATCTTAAGGGGGAATTGATGTATGACATTTGCTCCTCACTCATCGGTGGTAGTTTTAAAGCCTCTAATGGGTTATGCTGAGTGCTGAGGCGTGGAAGATACTAGGTATTTATTTACACGAACTCTTCAGTCTCAATGGTCGTCTGAAGGTCGTGGAGTTACGACTCTACCATCTTCTTTAGCAGCTAATCAGCACAACGCCAGTTCATCAGAACCCATCCATCATATTATTAATAAAAGGGAGAAAATTAGCTGCCATAACTACTTACTTATAGCTCACTGCTTAAGTAGTAAGGAAATAGGAGCTGGGATTACAAAGTAGAATTAAATTATTTCAATTCTTTGCCAGAATAAGATGTTGAGTAGGTGAGCAGTCATTCAGAGACTAGACTAAAACCCCCTACAAACACGGTACTTCGATAATGATGATACCGAGTTTTGAGCGCCAACATTGAAGGTTAAGTGCTCTGCCTTTGAGACGAATTTACTACCTCAAATAGGTGTGGTTAGGCATTTGCCGCCCTCTCTTTTACCTGCTTTAAGACTGGTATGCACTTACAGTCCATTATGAAATTTTGTGCTTCTTTCTCCTCCTTCTTTAAGTTCTTTCCTTCTTTCACATTTCCTTCTTCTTCTTGCTCTTTCTCAACTTTACGCACATTGATCAGCTTGGTGCAACCAAATACGCAACTGCACCTACGCTTTGGTGCTCGCCGACTCCTCGAGTGACCTTGAAGGTAGGTTACTGCAGAGGTGGGTTAATTAGCCTCTAGTTTTACCGTCACCCAATTTTACAACGTCCTTTTAAGTAAATTGTTAATTTTTTTTCTCTCACTCATAGGAAACGTTACCCTTTTCCTTTAAGATGGCAAGACTAAGAGTGTTGCATGCGAAGATTTACCAGGGGATAAGTAGGAGGCTACTAGTGGGACCTTAGTTAAATCTATAAACTCGAAAATTACGTCCCTTAGTCTTTTAAACAAATGAGGCGACTTACTCTACGTGGATGAGGCTTGGTAGTTTACAGGCCATCTTTCATCATTATTCACCACAAATAGCTTAACTGTGATGAGATAGCAGACTTCTCTCTCACATTTTCGTTCTTCAAAAATCTTTTTTAATATCGTCAATCATAAGCCTATAGATTATAAATGGGGTCCTTAAAATTAACAAAAAACCAATGTAGGGTACTTGATCACACCCTAATGCAGTGTTTTTCCATCTTCTCTCACGCCGAAGATCTACAGTTCTAATCCAATTACTTAGGATGACATATCATTGCAAGGTTTAATCTGATGTAATGAAACATGGTGGATTTTACTGTACACTTTTTTTAATATCTTCGCCTTGTTTAAAAAAAGTGGTCTCGAACCAGGCAAAAAACCCCCCTCCCCCACCTCGATAATGACGATTACAACGCACTCGCCTAATTTTCAGGTTTGACAGGCAGTGGATATGTTGCACAACCAAAATAGCGACTAATGTCATGCAAAAGTTGCCTAGCAATACGGAAACAATGCTATAACCTTAGCAACGAGCACCATTGTCGTGTTCTACGGGAAGTTCATTTTTTGAGGGAACTAAGGGGGTTTAAGAACAGCACCCATTATAAGCGAGGCGGTTAAAAGGGCTTCCTTTGCAAGGCACAAAGAGGTTTTTCAGTGGTGCGAAGTAGTCAAAGGCTTTAAAAAGGTGTTGAATCAGTGTCAAACTCCACAAGAGCACAAAGGAATGAGATAGGAGTTGGAAGAAAGGCATAATTAAGGAAAGGTGAAGGAATGGTTAAGTTTACACATGTGTAGACAAAGATAGGGATGGAAGGATGAGTAATTGGAGAAAGAAATAAGAGAGTGGAGTGTGAATGTGAAGGGATTTGAAAAGGACCTTGGTAAATGGGTGGTTAGAAAGCGAAATGAATTGTAAAGTTAGATTTAATAGAAGGATGGATAAGGAGAGGGGTAGATGGTAGGCGAGAGTCAACTCTACGATAATGAAAAGCACATTTTTTTCTTCTACCGCTTCTAACCTGTGCAGAGAAGTGTAGAGTACGCCACCACCCAACTAGTGGGGTGACGCAAGTTTTATAAATGAATTACCACACAAGTTTTCTACTGACGTCCTTACATTGCCTTGCTGTAGAAAGCGCAACAAATTCTCGCATTTTTTTTCTAGTGTGGTACAATGCACATTTAGGTGGTAGGTAACGGTTGTAGTGAATACGGGTTTAGCAATTCAGGCGGAGTGACTTAAAACTTTGACTTAGTTAGCCACCACTCATTTGGTAATTAATAAGACAGGTAGTCAAAAAATCCTCCCTTATGGATGGGTTTTCACTTGACCACATATAGCCAACTGAAGCCTACCTATGAGGTAGAAATTCGCAAGCCGAGTGAACCACCTCGGTAGGTGGATTGTGAGAATTTAAGGCCACAGTCGACTGATTGCACCAGTACAAAAACACCGAGATGGCAACTTCGTTCCATGTATTTTTTTCGACTGCCGATTCAGGTAGGGGGGCCACCTCTGGGTATCTGTGCGCCATCATTCTTCCAAAGGTCATTTGGTGGGTGGTAAAACTGAGGTGCCGCCAGCAAATTCCCAACTTGATGCAAAAGATTTATAGCAATTTGCGGCACCAGAGTAGGAATATTAAATCAAAAGTAGAGCCAAAATTGTGAGTAGTTGTTTTACCTTTGATTTTTGGCAAAAAGAGTCTCATACTACAGCTGCTTTAAGATGTTACGCTTATGAATCTCAATTCCAATTTCGCACATAAGTAAAATTACTTTTATTAACTTACAGAAAGTTGGTTAATTTGACCTAAGAAAGTAGGATGACCTGCACAAGTCCCTCCATCCAACCAATCGGAATGGCTTTGATCCCATAGATCGATCGCATTTATCCAATCAGCATAGGTGACGGTGCAGACAAAAAATATGGCCTATTTTATAAAGCCTAGAGATGCTTACCTTGTACATTTTCCGATTAACATTATAAATCACCGCCTGCATACGCGGTAGTCCCTTCCATTTACTTGAATCTAACCCTATTCAAAGTACTACCTGTAGTCACGTGACATTTTGAAGCATTTGAAGATGCCTTCCAAATGATAATTTATTATGGGTCTTTCTTAAAAGAGAAAATAATATTACACCGTCTTCACTAAACTCTCGTAGAATTGCCTATCATGGCACTTCACTTCACTCATTAACACAGCACGTCATAGAGGCCAATTTTATTTTGACCTAAATTAAGCTCAATGTGGACATTCTCTTCCCCATTTTATCTAAAATCTCGTCAAGTGAGCTGTCCGCACCACCCCTATCATTCATCCACAAATCCACTCACTTAACCATTAATGCAGGGAGCTATCCAAACACAGTCTCGTGGAGCACGAGATCTGACGGCCCTGATAAACCCGAATACATTCATCCACAGTTAGTGAATAATGGGGGGGGGGGGATTTGTGTTCCATCGTCTTCAAATGCATTGCATCTACTGAAACACTCGGAAGTGAAGCAAACGCCAACCCCCTGCACACCTAAACTATTAAATAGAACAGAGTAACTCATAAAACTAGACAATTCTTGATTATGAGAAAAATAGTGGGTGGTTGTTGGTGTAAAAGAGGGATTAGAAGTAAATAGACGGGGTTCTGTTAATATTTGCTGGGATCTTCTGCAGCCGGCCTCATTTGTTTACAAGCAAATCGTGAGCATCACAATTACGATGAGTGCGGCCTAAAATGTAAATAAGGAGGGTTTCACAAACAGTTCCCAAATCACCCTATTTACTGACAGGACAGAGCATGGCACTGAAACTCACCTGCAATAGAATAGCGGCAATGGAGATGTACATAAAAGTCATCATATTGTCTGAGGTGAATTTGACAATTTTGTCTCTACATCCTGACACATTAGCAGCTTGGGCTGCCTTAGAATCACACGAAACGGTCGTCATATTGCAGCATTGCAGAGGTAGAGATTTGTTCAGCTTGTCTGCAGAGATGGAGAAAGAGCAAATGAGCACAAGACCGTAAGAGAAGTGGTAAAATATTTCTTAAACGTACCAAAATCGCCGTAGCCATCCATGCCGCAGCAAATTGAATC
>NW_020170399.1:1083566-1093839 GCF_000524195.1 Echinococcus granulosus
TTAATTTAAATTCAGCTCAACCTCACCGCGAGCCAATGATATTCGCGTTCCCACGGTGATTGTGCACATAACTGGCCGTGACGAGGCCAATAGCAGTGGAGAAATGGGTAGCTGAAAATATCATTGGTTAACTCTCTGATTTACACCCATTTGGCAACCCAATCTCAGTTTTCCACTAGGTGCACGTTTGTGTGGGATGGATGACCTGTCATTCATGTGATTACATCATATGGTACTGAGTTGCAGATTTTTTGCACAATTTGTGCTTCGTGTCGTGGGTAGGAAACTCTCTTTCCTTTGCTCAGTGTGCTTTGCTGTCAAATCAACCAAACCTTCCCATTCTGCTTGTGTTTAGTGAAAATATTCGAAGTACCCTTTAAAAAAGTATTTCCTCGCAAGTAAGACAGATAAAATTTCTTGCCTGCCTTCTTCTTTAACACATGAAACACTTATTAGAAAGGGATAAAACCTAGAGATGTTACATCGAAAGTGCAGTCTCCCCTGGGTGGCCCGTAGAAGTTGCTCTGATGAGATAACTTTTGTGTGTATGGACAGGATCCAGTCAGAAGAGGATCTGTGGTTTGGTGAACAAATCCGCCACGTAAGATCAGTAGGTTGATGAGGAAAATTAGGGGTAGAGCGGTTTACTTCCTATTAGTTTCACCATTCGTTCACCACCCATCCATTTCCCGGTTGCAAACTAATGCCTATTTATGCACACGGAATGCGACTCTGTCCAGCTAGCCAAGCTGAGAATTGGAGTAGTCCATGAAGAGCTACTTAATCCACTTGTCTATGTTTACCAACGAGGATGAGTTAGCAAGCGTGTACTGCGCGTGCTTGCGTTCCAGCTGGTGGTCAGTCTTTTGACCAACCTTGGCCTTACTACCCCACATAAAATGGGCCCAAACTCGGTAGGTGACAAAGAGAAGGAAATAAACAGGTGCAAGGCCAGGTTCCTTTTCTTAGAATACACCCATTCCCATCCCCTCCTTTTGTTGAAGCAAAATCAGCGGCCACATTTTTAAGGTCAACAGGAAGTCGGTGCGCGCTGCGCATTCGGCTACACGAATGATCTCTGTGTGCACATGATGGATCTTCTTTCATATTAGGCTGTAAAATAGAGTCTACAGGCAGGAATGGCGTCTAAAAATGTGTTTAGTAGTAGGTGGAGTAAAACATGGAGGTGCTGATTCTAAAGGTGCATGGCAGACGTAGTTGTTTGCAGTGCCTCACCCACCTTGATGGAAGATGGCTTCGTCACGTTTGCACAAACCTCACCACCGACTAACTGATTATGTGTCAACCAATATTCGCTCACTTAGACGTCAGCGTCTGCCTGAAATCTTGACCAGAGTTCCGGAACCCTTTCTACTGAGGTGTGTTAGGCCATGGTACCACGGCTGTAGTGAACAAACTAGGCAGTATTGGTATTAACAACTGGAGAGATGATTGACTCTCTGCCATGGAATCATTCGTTGACGTTCCATACTTCGTTTGAAAAGATTTCATCCATCAACAGTCGCCTCCTTCACTCGTCACTTCATTCCTGCTCGTTTAAATATACTGACAAGCCTCTCCGCGTTGATTTAGATGAAAGCGAAATGGAGAGTAGACAAATGTTTTTAATGGCATTTTGACAACAGGTTTCATGGCAATTGTGCACAGTGAAAAAAACTATAATCACCGCCTCCAGTAGCCCATGTAGGCTGACTATATGGCTCAGCAGTTGTAGTTTCTTGGTAGGTGTAGAAAAGAACAAGGGACTCCTCTCTGGCGACTTTGAAGGTCATCTGCCAAAATGGGTAAGGGCGGTCATTGAGTAATATGTGCTGGACGCATGTAGACCACAGGAGTTGTCTGGAGTGTTTCAGTTATCCATTCTGTACACCAGTGGCCGTTCTACTGTCCAGATTGACCCGTGATTGCTATTGTACGGGTTATCGGGACGTTTAATCCTTTAATCAATTGTGCTATAATCCTCTCAAATCATAATATAAAGGCACTATGTCATGAGCAATGTCATCTATTTGAAACAAGATAAATTCTGGTGGGTAAACGGAGAGAGTCGGAGCCTCTCCTGTAGGCTAACAACCCCATTAGCCTGAGCAGTGGGATGAATACATGGATGAGAAAATTGATGCTGAGGTGGTGCTTCAGGGTTAGACGCATCCACGATCTAAATACCACATCACACACCGCATAAACTGATGATTGTGGGCTCAAGATTGCATCACATCAAACTTCTAGGTAGAGTAATCAGTAGACAAGTCGTCAACGTATGTGCTATTTTTGGCTGATGTGTATGAGAACGCGGGGTTGGACGGCGTGCGCGTATGTGATGGCTATCAGAGTTAGGAGTGAAGAAAGCAGGCAAAGGAAGAAATCCATGTTAGATCATTTGGTCACGCAAGAAATATTTCATTATTTACGGTCTATGTACAAAATCAGTCAAACAGAAGTGGCAGGACAAGTCACAAGACACCTTCGGCATCACGTATCCATCCTGTATCCACTTATCCTTCTCTTTACTCTCCCAATCATTCGGCCATCCAGGATATCTATCGCATCCTGCATCCATGCCCATACCCCTTATTCAACACTTCTACTCATCTCAATTCATCCATACACCAATCCAACTTTCCATTCGTCTAATTATCCACCCAACTCCTTGTCGCCTGTAAACCCATATTTACATATATTCTTTCTAGTACTTTGTAAAGGAGATCCCTATTCTTCCACTTTCTCCAAATCCGAATAAAACTTCCCAGCAAAATCCTTTTAACCGAATGCACAATTCTTATTTGTGACCAAAGCAACTTTCAGTAGAAGGTTGTTATCTCTTTAAAGGTTGGTAAATTTGACTAAAAGCAGCAGAATGAATAGTACAAGCTCTTAAGACTAACCAAATTAAATGGTGTCCACCTCGTGGATCTATCTCACCTATCCATTTAATCAGTGCTAACAGTTTATGAAATGTCCGTCCATTCTACAAAGCCAATGGAACTGCCACTCCAATCCATTTTGAAGTATACCTTTAAGCTGGCGTTAGCACACACAATGGTCACTCCCATCTACTTCACTCTGAAGCGATTTGAAGTAACAGTGGCAGTTGTTAGTATGTAAGATGGTGCGTCACCTGGCATGTTGTAGCAAGAAAAAATGTCTTCCAAAAGGTAGTTTATCGTGGGTCTTACTTGGATGAGAGTGGACTAACCCTCTACGTTTACTAAGCTCCTACGGTAACAAATTCCGTGTGCCTAACCTCCCACCATCACCCATCAACGCACCTCCTCGTACAGGCCAATTTTATTCAAACTTAGGCCAACTCATTTCATAACTTCTTCTTCTCATCCATCCACATCCTCGTTGAGTGGGTGCTGCCCGCCACCTTTGTTCAATGAGGCAACTGACAGTCTCACTCCTCATCCACACACCTCCCTACCTGCAATTTCAGCAATCTGCTGTGAAGCAGTCCCTTGCAATACGAGATCTGATAGCTCTCAATGTAGTTAACATCAATGAGTGGATTATGATGCAGTTTGGTGACCTATCATCTCCAACCAGAGTGGGACGAATGAACAATTCAAAGGCGAAGAAAACACAAACTCATACGTTTAACGTGTCTTCTGGTTGTCACAAGGCAACTCGAAAACGAATAAGATCTTTGCTTTATTTAGAAAAATTAAACGGTTGTGGATGTAGAAAAGGGGTAGCATGTAAGTAATGGGGATTCTAATAACAGTCATTTCGGTGTGTTTTGACGCCACAATTTCTTCACAAGCAAATCACCAGCATCACAATTACGATGAGAGCGGCCTGCAATGTAGATGTAGAGTGTGTAAGTAAATTGCCTTCACTTCAAGTTATTTAGTAGTGGTAACAAAGGACGGATTTGGGACTCACCTGAAACAGAATCGCGCCAATGGAAACATACATTAAAATCTTCATATTATCTGTGGTAAATTGGACAATTTTTTTTTCGCATCCCTTCACCTTAGCAGTTGCTGCTGCTTTAGAATCACAATTCCCAGAAGCCGTACCGCAACACTGTGGTGGCAAATTGGTGGCTAAATTAGCTAAAAGAATGGCAAAGCCATAAATAGGTATAAAATCCTGAGCAGAGGTAGCAAAATTTTCTTGAACTTACGGAAATCCTTGTATCCATTCATGCCGCAGCAGAACGGCTCTTCCAGCTGTAAAGTAAAGAAATATTTTAGGCATTTAGATAGTCATTTTACTCGAAATAGGGAATTAACACTTTTTTAATTCATACCCCCATTAACAAATTCCAGACAGCTTTTGACATGCTGCCTTTGGCGTCTTGCTCGCCGTATGACTCGAGAAGCGTTTCCAATGAACTGACAAGCCAACCACTAGTTCTGTTGGGATCGGAGAAGATTACTGCCACAGCGATTATTTGTACAACGAGTAGAATAATCAGAATGACGGCGTACTGGTAGGAAAAGAGGACAACATTTGCTATTATTTTAATCACTTCACTTTTTACTAATTCATCTCGCCGAAGTCTACTCACAATCTTCAGTAGTATACCGCATCCACAGCACGAAGCAATGCATCCGATTAGACAGAGTGCTGCTAGCGCCAATCCAACCACAATGAGAACTATGGCGATGCCACCTGCAGGAGACAATTTGTTAGTGGTGCATGGCAATTCAAAAGTACTGAAGAATATCAATGTGGCAAAGTATTATTTATGCTATCACCTACCTGCGTTTTCAATGATGAAGTTTGCAAACCGCTCGAGATCCTCATTGTTTGAACTTGAATCATGCTGGAAAATCTTTTCCAAAATCTTTTGAACAAAGCTTTTTGAAGATTTCAAAATAATACCAAACACTGCAACGGCCAAGAATGCCACCTAAGTTAAAAAAAGCATTGAGCACTGCTTTCACGAAACACAATATAACTATCGCATTCTTATCACATCACTTACGCAAAGGACGGTATTGAAGATTTGAAGGACGAGCTTCAAGCCACAGGAAATAACACAGCCCATACTGAAGAGGGAGAGGTAAAAGGATAGGAGTGCGTGAACGAGGAGCAATAAAATCGCATTATCATTTTGGTTGGAGCGAAACAGATAAAAAACTCACCTTCGTCGACTCACTGGATTAGCCTATGAAGTATGAACTAGAGGTTCATGAGGGCTAAATTTAAATTCAACTCTACCTCGTCTCAAGCCAATGATATTCGCATTCCCACGGTGATTGTGCACTTTACTGGCCGTGAAGTGCCCAATCGGAGTGGAGAAATGGGTGCTTCTGAATGCGATTGGTTGTAAGGCTGATTAGCCAATTGCTTCTTCTGTAGGTGTCACTAGCTTATTCAATATTTGCTATTTAGAGAACATTGTTAAGTTGGTTGAAAGGTCTACCTCTCATGTGATTATACCACTCTTTGTCAAGTTGGAGGAATTGCAGCAATTAGCAGGTTGTGTAGTTGTCTAGCAACTCTCTCCAATTTGCTTAGTCCGCATTCAGTGATATTGTACGACAAAACCATTTGAAAGGTGTTGCATCACCAATTCGAAATATATCATTTTTTTAGATTTCTTTCCTCTGGATCATTCACGCACGATGATGGATATACATGGCATCTTGGGACCGGTATCATTGGTTAGTGAGCTTGTCATGTAAATTGCACACATGTGATCCCTCTTAGGCATCTTGACAGGATGTTGTCAGATAGGATCCTATTTTCCCCTTATCAAATCTTTTATGGAGCAGGGAGGGGGTAAATTCTTCTACGTGGAATGCTACATAAGTCCGCTAAGTTAATGAAGGAATTCGTAATAGGATGATTTTTATTCTGTCATTTCAACACTTATCCATCCCTTCATGTCGGATCCATTCTTCTATCCGTTTAACTCTGTTATAAATTGCTTCCAATCCATGCACGTAGCTTGTCAGGCTCACAAATGTAGCGATGCACAGACTACTCTTTGTCTGGCGGTTATACTCAAAAGTGTACCCCACTTCACAATGATTCCCTGCCTCGTTTTTCAGTGTTTGACTAACTTCGGTCTTATAGTGCTTGCCACTCCCCATAAAATACAGCTAAAAGCAGCAACGGACAATTGAAAGGAACGAAGTAAGAGCCGGACATCGCAGAAAATCCACAAGTATTCCCGAGAACGCTAGCTCCACGGAATTAAAATGAGTAACAAATTTGGGGATGCAGCCATCCCCGGCTACTCTCATCGCTGAATAATGATTGGTAGCCACAATTTAGGAGGTCTGCACGGTTAGATGGCAATGGAGCCTCATTTTAAGTGATCATTCTGAAGTGGATGTTGCATGGCTTTCCAACATTTCATAACTCTTTCCACCGATCATCCGATTATGTGTCAACCAGTAACAGCGGACGACGTTGAGGTCAGTGCCTACCCGAAACCCTAAACAGAATTCCAGTACACCTTCCACAGAGGCGTCTATTGCTACTTGACCATCGTTGCGGTGATCGCCTCGCCATAGCAACTCTACAGGCGATTAACTCTTCGTTGAGGAATAATTCAGTGTGGTGCAGCGCTTCATTCGAAACGTAATTTGAATATCGGTAGTCGCATCCTTCCCTTGTCATCTCATTGCTGGTCATGGAAATTGTGCTATGAGAACCTGTCCCTAGACTCTGCACACTATTAGTAAGTTCTGATTAACTCTTCGAGGAGCTCAAGTTGACTAGCGCTACGGAGCAGCACTTCTTACATCTTGGTAGCCATGGATGAGACCGAAATTACAATCTCTGCTGGTTTTGAATTGCACCTATCGAGACGAGGTAAGAGAGAGAGAGGAGGCAGTGAGCGATGCAAGGATACAGAGAGCTAAATTTGGCCAAGGGGGCTTGAGATGATTGCCATCTTTAATCGATGACGACTTTTTTCATACCTTTTTTGTCAATAAAATCAAGTGTCATATTGCTTTCGATCATAGTGGAAGATCTCTATTCCATTGGTGATGTCATATATTGAAGTGGGGGCAAATTCGGGTGGTTTTACAAAGCCGGGGTGGATGAATGGATGGATGGCAGTGGAAAGCCTTTATTGTTAATAAGGAAGAATGACATACACAAGACCATTCACTCTATTATCTGGATTGATACCTGCTCATCCTTCCAAGTATCAATGTCGACAGTCGTAATTAGCCTATCTTTTGAGACAAACAGATCTTTTAAACTCACATATTCCCAAGTCCAGTTTTTATGGTCACCAAAGCACGCACCTTGGTGCCGTCCACGTATATAAAACTCATGCGATCCATAGTAACGTAGACAAATTAGAAAGTGGTACAAAGTCATCCAAATCGCAGTTTGTTACAGGTCCTACTTAAAAGAGGAAACAGCTTCCTTTTTAACTCACTGACTGCATGTAAATAGACCTCAAGTTGCCCAAATCGCCAAACAAACCTATCAACAACACCAGTCAATACACCCCGTCATAGATTCCACGTTGATTAAACCCAACTCAACTAACACAGTCAGTACTCATCCACACACCCATTTACCTAATTATTGAGGAAAACTGAACACGATCCTGCAGAATACAAGTCCTGATAACCCTGATGGCAGTAAAATGACGTCAACTAAAACAAGTAGGAGGTAAATGCAGCTTTGGGCCACATCTACTCTAAACCGATTGTTTAGAAATAGATTTTTAAAATATCACACATCAACACGATGCAAAAGGGGTGGGTGATAGTGTGTGTGAAATGAAGGTCAAAGAAGGGAAATGTTTGTTCATTTGTGGGCTCTCTCGATCATCTGCTACCTCCACTATTTGTTTACAAGCAAATTACATGCATCTCAAATACGATTGATGCGGCCTGCAAGTTGGATGTGAGGGGATAGATTTGGGACTTACTTGCAACATAACCGCCCCGATAGAAACATACATGGTAAGCTTCGTACAGTAAGTGGTAATCCTGACAAGTTTATCTCTGCATCCATTTAGACTATTAATTTTGGCTTCCAGAAATTCACAAGCACAGCTGCGTTACTGCGGCATTGTTTTGGCAGCACTTGGCCTTTCTTAATAATGCTGAAACCGTAATGGCCATTCATGGCGAGGTAAATAGGATCTGCCTGTCATGAAATACAAGATTTTTGTCCGCACTTTTTGAAAATGTTTGCTGTAAAAAAGGGAAATTTAACTGCATTTATTTGCTTGCTTTCACCATTACATTCCAGACAGCTCCTGACACTAGCCATTCCTTACTCTCTTGGCAGCATCATCTTCGAAGGTTGTCCGTTGATTTGACAATATTAGCGGTGTGCACTTCGGGATGTGCAAGAGTAATGAAGCACCGCTTGATTTTGCGACAATTGCAACAGTCGGAATAGTGGCATAGTGGTAGAAATTGCGAAGAACAATTATCGTCAATTTGCCGAGTTCATTTGTCAGCAAATCACAACTGTACATTGTACTCACTGTCTTTAGTAGTGTTTTACATTTACAAAACGAGCTAGTGCTTCAGTAGAGGCAGAAAGTAAGAGGGATTACAGTCACTCCATCTAAAGGAGGTTAGTTGATACCGGTTTGTATTAAACTGGAAGTTTTGAGACCGATTGAGGTGGTATTATATGAATGGTGATGTGTCGAGTAGTTATGCATTCAGACAGTAAAGTAATCCGCTTCATTGCCTCTCTTGATTAGAAAAGCATTTTCAGTGCGATTTTGCAGCAGCCTATTGGTTGTTCTAGTTTTTCTTTATAACCGATAAGCGATATGGTATACTTTGGCAAGAAGTTCAAAACAAAGGCAAAATAAATGAATTCTCATATAGAACAGCTATTTTACGCCCCACCACTGCGAGAGTGAAGTTGACACAATTGCAGTGGTGGACACTAATTCAACCCACTACCCCATCAACACAGTTGCTAATTCGGAATGGAGGCGAGGATTCAATGACGAAAAAGTGTGTAAAATGTGACGGTCACACATCGTGAGATTCCTTTCACAACATGCTTAACTTCATTGGGATACTTCATTCGGAGACGCTTGCCGCACATTATTTCCGTGAATGAAATCCCAGTAAATATGTTTGCAGGTGATTTGTCGCCATATCAAACGATAAAATAACGTTGTCCCTGCAGATTGACTAGCCCATCCACCTGTGTATGATGTGACGGTCAGCCGTCGTGGGATTCCTTTCACCGCATCCCTCACTTCAGCAGAATACTATATTTTGAGACCTTAATAGTGCAATCATTTTGTGGAAGAAATATCATTGCGATATGCGATCCTCTTCCAAGTAAACACTATCTGACCACCATTTCCAATTCCAGAGAACGTCTTGTCTCCAGATGACCAAAGGAACACAGACATGGACATCTCATTCCCCTTCCACGCTTGGTTTGTGACTGCCTGTCAATTCTGCCTGCGATTGACTAATAACATTAACAGCGGCAGTGATAAGTAGAAGTAGGGATATTAATAGTAGGGAAAAAAAGAAGGAGAGGATAAGAATGGGGCACTGCTGCCATACCAGAGAATAATAATCAGGTCTTCTCACAAGCATGTTGTAGCGCAGCACTTGACTGCAGTTGGTTTTTGGCTCTGTAAAAAAAGAAAAAGTTGTTTCTACTGATTGATTAGTACAGCCTCTTTCTCAGAACGGTTCCACTTGCCTATCTTCGATCTGCCTTGCAACTGTGTGAAGCCGCTTAAAAGCGGTGATGGGATTTACGTGGTCAACGCAAGAAGAGTCTGACGTCAATTGCGAATGTCTCAAACTGGAAGAACCGGTTAACGAGTGGCTCAAATGGCTCATCGTCATCCGCTAGTCACAGTCGCCTACACATTTTGTCCTCTGCACTCATCTCTTCACTATGATCATGCTGTTTCCCTCTGTGACGACTTCGAAAGTAGCAAAGCAGTGCCAACTCTCAGTCAACCGTAAACGTGACACCGCAGTGGTTTGGTGTGGAGACAAGAACAGTCTTCATGTGCATCCCATTTGGCATCCCTACAAAGGGAAGTGAAAGGAATGCTGAGAATCTTAAAATCTAACCCACGTCCGACCAACAAACTCACCTCAAGTAGAGTCCTTCTGTAGGTACTGTGAGTCGATCAGAAGTGGCGGGCCGAGACAGGAATCATCACATATCCATCCCACATATTAATCTATCCATCCATCCTTCTATTCATCCACCTAAACATTCCTCCACCCAGGACCCATATTTTCATCTCGGATCCATGCCTACATCATGTGTCCAACACTCCATCCAGTATCCATCCGTCCGTCTATGCACCAAT
>NW_020170399.1:1093939-1096448 GCF_000524195.1 Echinococcus granulosus
CCACCTATCCATTCATCCATTTCATTCACCTCCTTGTCATCGCTCTTCCCATACCTCCATTCCACAATGTATCAACCAATCATTCATCCCAACCTTATTCCGTCTTTGCGTTCCTCTGCCCCACTTCGTGCATTACATCATTTCCAGCTACATTTACTTTATCCTTTCGACGTTGCAATCGTCCATCCCCTTATTTTATACTTTTTCCAATCCGATTGGAAATTCACATTGATATTCTATCTACAGAATGCACAATTCTCTTTTTTGATACTCCAGCTACTCTCAGGGGTAGGTTGTTAACTCACATTTAAAGTTGGCAACTTTGACTAAACGCAGCCAAATGAATTGCACAAGTCCCTGTATTTAACCAAATGGAATGACACCCACGCATTGGATAGATCCCACCTATCCAGTTGTCAGTGATGGCTGTCTATGCAAAGGCTTGTCCATCCCTCGATGCCAATGGAACTGTCATCCCAATTCATTCCGAATGCTGTATTTTCAGTCAGCGTTTGCACATGCAGTGGTCCCTCCCAATCTACTTCACCGCCTATTGTCAGTACGTAAGATGGTTCGTCACGCTTCATGTTGGAGCATGTGAGAATGTTTTCCAAAAGGTAGTTTATCGTGAGTCTTACTTGAAAGAGAGCGAACAGCTCCCCTCTATATTTGCTAAGCTCCAGTAGGAATACCCTCCCTCTACCTGACCTCACGGCCTTACCCATCAACACACCTCTTCGTAGAGGCCAATCTGATCCAACCCAGACCAACTCATCTCACAAATTCTATTTTTCATCCATCCACATCCTCGTCGAGTGGGCAGTCCCCACCACCTTCATTCAGTGAGGCAACTGACAGTCTCACTCCTCATCCACACACCTCCCTGCCTGCGAGTTCAGCAATCTGCTGCAAAGCAGTCCCATGGAATACGAGATCTAATGGCTCTGAATGTAGTTAACAATAATGTGTGGATCATGATGCAGTTTGGTGATCTATCATCTCCAACCAGATTGAGAGGAATGAACTATTCAAAGGCGAAGCAAACGGCAACTGCTCTATTTACCGTGCCTTCTAAATATCACAAATCAACTCAAACACAAATAATATCTTTGTTTTATTTAGAAAGAACGGACGGCCTTGCGATGTTGAAGAGAGGTAATATGTAAATCAAGGGGTCACTTTGATGTTCTCTTGCCGCCACCATTTGTTGACGAGCAAATTAGCAGTATCACAATCATGATGAGAGCGGCCTGAAAGGTAGAGGTAGAGTGTGTCAGGAAATGTCTTCTCCTCACGATACTTAGTGGTGGTGCAAATAACGGGTTTGGGACTCACCTGTGACAGAATTGCGCAAATAGAAACAAACAATAAACTCTTCATGCTTGATGCGGCAAAGTTGACGATTTTGTCTCTACATCCTGGCATATTAACCGTTTGTGCTGCCTGAGGATCACACGGACTAGCTGTCATGTTGCAACATTGTACTGGCGGCTGTTTGCCCAGTTTAACTAAAATGGGCAGCAAACAAGTATTAAAGGTACAATAGCAGAAGCGGATATCCCAAATTATTCCTAAACCTACCGAAATCACCGTAGCCATCCATGCCACAGCATGTTGGACCCATCTGTAATAAAAATAGCCAATTCAAAGGTATACAACTGATGCCATTTTAAGCGTGGTAGCAAATTAATTCGTTTCAGTTACATACCGTCATAGATGCATTCCAGACAGCTGTTGACATTTTTCCTTCCTCACTTCCATCACCAAATAACCGGAGAAGTTTTTCCATTGCTTTAAGAATCAGTGAAGTCAATTTGGTGGGATCAGAGTAAACCACGGATAAGGCGATTATTTGTGCGACAAGTAGAATAATCAGGATGATGACATACTAGTAAGAAAAAGGGAAAAAAACACTGTGAATAATTTGATGACTTCATTCGTTGCCAGTTCACCTCTCTTAAGTCCACTTACAATCTTCAGCAGTGCATTGTGCTCGCAACATGAAGCAATGCACCCGATGAGACAGAGAGCTGCTAGCGCCAATCCGACCACAACGAGGATTATAGCGATACCATCTGTAGGAGATAAGTTACTACCGGGTTATGCCATTTCGAAAGTACTTGTGTGTATCAAAGTGGCATGGCGTGATTTATGATATCACCTACCTGCGTTTTCAGTGATGAATCTAGCCAACTGACGCAAATCTTCATCACTAACATTAAATTGATCAAAAATCTTTGACAACAGCTGTTGAACCATAAATCTGGAGAATTTTAGTAGAATTCCAAACACTGCGACGGCCAGGAAGGCCACCTGAAATGGACAAGAAATTGAGTGCTGCTTCGGCAAGAAATGGTGAGGACTATCGCATGCCTATCACATCACTTACACAGAGGACGGTATTGAGGATTTGAAGAACGAGCTTCAAGCCACAGGAAATAACGCAGCCCATGCTGAAGAGGGAGAGGTAAGAGGATAGGATTGTGTAAAAGAAGAGTAAGAAAATCCC
>NW_020170399.1:1096548-1100720 GCF_000524195.1 Echinococcus granulosus
CAAATTTAAATTCAGCTCAACCCCGCTTCTAGCCAATGATATTCACGTTCCTACACTGCTGGCCGTAAAGAGACCAATCGGAGTTGAGAAAATGGATATCTGAGAATTCCATTGGTTTATTGCCTGAACGGTATCCATTTGGCAGCTCAAGCCCTGTTTGCCATATGGAGCACATTTGCGTGGGTTGGATGACCTAGCAAATAAGTGAATGCATCACATGGTGCCCATTTGCTGAATTTTGCACAATTTGCATTTTATGTCGTCGGTAGGTAACTGTCTTTGATTTGCTCAGTGTACATTTCATCCATTCCGGTTTGCTTCGAGCTCTCAAATAGAGTCACCATAGTACATAGAGTCGATGCTCCTGTTATTTGGCCGCTGTGCTTGAAAATGCAGAGTTGTATGGCGTGCGGATATGTGATAGCTAGCTGAGTTGTCAACGACGAATGCAGGCAAATGAAGAAGAATTCTACTGTAGAGCAAGGGTCGATTGACAGTCATTTCCACAGGTTCAGTCGGTCGCTAAAAAGCCAACAAATTACCTCGTTTCAGATGTATGGCATTATGTTTTTTTCTGGAAAGCAGTTCAATAAATTTGGATAAATTTTCACTTAGTTGGAACAAAGGCTAAATTTAAAGAGAGTGCAAACTCATCTGAAACCAATTTTATTCGCGTTTCCATGGTGATTGTGCACAATACCAGCCGTGAAGTGGTCAGTCGGCTTGGAGAAATCGGTATCTGAAAACGCCATTGGAAAATTGTCTGATTGACATCCATTTGGCAACCTCATCTCAATTTTCCACGTGGAGCATTTTGCGTGGGATGGATGATCTTGCATTCATGTGTGTAGATGAGGAGTGAGACTATCAGGTGCCTCATTGAATGGATGGGGTGGGCACTGCCCACTCGACGAGATTCTGGATGTATGAGAAAGAGAAATTGTGAAATGTGTTGGTCTAGAGTCGACTTAAATTAGCCTGTATGAGCAGGTGTGCTGATGGATGATGTTGGGTGGTCAGGTACACAGAAGATATTCCTACAGGAGCTTTAGAACATATCTTGATGGTCGTTTCATTGGTTTCAAAAGCTGGACAAGCATTTGTATAGACTGCCACCAGTTTGCTTATTGCAGGCACTTGTGCGAGTACTTCTGCTGCGTTTACACTAATTTGCTAACTTCATTTTATTAAGCAACCTGCCTCTGAGAGTATCTTTAATCTCAGAAATAAGAATTTGCTTTCTGTTAAATGGGTTTCAATAGGAAAATTTTTGGATTCATACGAGTAAATGCATCAATAATTTAAATTTTCCAGGGTAAAAATGACCGAACTATATGTAGCTGGAAATGATAATTGTACGGCATGGAGCAGAGGAACGCAAAGAAGGAACAAATGTCGGGATGAATTATAGGTGCATAAATGGACGAAAAGAGGTATGGGCGTGGAGATGAAATAGAGGTGGATAAATGGATAAATAGGAATGCTACGGATTGTTGGATACAGGGTGAAGGTATGGATAATGGATGAAATAGGGATTCTGGCTGGATGGATGGATGGATGGATGGATGAATAAGGGCTGGATAAATACGTGATGTCGAAAGAGTCTTGTGACATGCCCTGCCACTTCTGATTGACTGGCAGTGTCTTCAAACAGATTGCATTTGATAAAACATTTCTTCCTTGACCAAATGCTTTACAATGAAATTCTTCCCATTTTGCCTTCATCATAACCTCCCAACTCAGCTTGTTATTACATGCACGCACGCTCCCCGACCCTACCCTCTCATACATAGCGGTCTAAAGGGACATGTCCAGCGACATCTTGTCTATTAAATGCCCTACCTGTGATCTTGACTTGATCCGGTCCCGAGGGCACAATCACCAGCTTTTTGTAGGCGATGCAGTACTAGATCGTGCATGCATCTTACCTTGGAACACTACTCCAGCATCCGTTTTCCATCCATCCATTTATCCCACTGCTCAGCCTGATGGAGTTGTTAACACGTGCGAGGTGTTATAACTGTCTCCCTTGACCCACTGCACTTCGTTGCGCCTCTAATAGATGGCATTGCCCATGCAATAGTGACTTTCCATCATGACTTGAGAGGAAAACAATCGGTTAACCCAAACAATAGAATGTCCATCAATGTTGATGATGGACAACTGAAGCTCCCCATACAACTATAGTGTTCTGTTCCCTTCCAAAACACCCTGCTCAATGACGTCTCTTACTCGTTTTGGCGGATGTCTTTCAAAACCTTCGGCGGTGAATCCCACCAACAAACTACCAGTTTGCTTATACTTCACTGTGCCCAACTTCCATGAATCCTGTGGTCAACAAGGGGTTTTAGGGACCTTGATTATAGTTTCCTTATAGTTCGCAGAGACGAGAATCCACTTCACTCTGTGTTATTTCCATGATTACTTTTGCCAACATACCATTACACACATTCGCCTGTTGTCCCTTAAACATCAATCAACAAATCAAGGGAAGAGGCTCGTCAACGCATTTAAACGAGCGGGAATGAAGTGAAGGGGGAAGGAGGCGACTGTTGACGTCACCGAATGACTGCTTGACAGAACACCGATCACTAGTCATGTTGTTAATACAAAGCCAACCCAGATTGTTCACCACAGCCATGGTCTCATGGCTTTACACACCTTTGTGGAAGGTGTACTGAAACTCCAATTAAGATTCCAGACAGACACCGATGTCCGCTCCCGTGTACATTGGTTAACATATAATCCGTTGTTTAATAAGAAGCTTTGTGCCAACGTTGCAAAGCTGTCTGTCAACAACGGAAAGGCCGTGGTGGTGAGGCACTGCAAACTATTACGCCTGCCATGCCCCCCAGAATCGGCAGCCCAACGTGTTAATTTACCAGTGAACATACTGCTAAACAAAGTCGGGATGGCATCCCTGAATGCAGCATCTGCTTCACAGAATGACATGGAGGAAATTCTCCTTGTGCCGTCTTGTAAACACTAACAGCATTCCTATAGCCAAAAGCGCAGTGGGCATCAATTTCTTTTTGGCCCTAAAAAAACGTAGTTACCAATTTTTCTTCAGTGAGGGAAAGAGCTAAGGATTGGTGCATTCGTAGGAATTGTTGCTGCTTCTACTTTTAAGAAGTTTCTACTCTCATGAGTTCTTTCGTATTGTTTGCGACATCCTGCTCTTGTTCACTTCCTCCTACTTGTCAACTACCAAGCTCAAAGCTAGTCAAAAACTGACTGACAGCTGGAACGCTTGAACACACAGCACCTGCGTACCATCCATACTCATCGGTAAACACTGACAAGTGGATTAAAGTGCTCCCCAATGGAGTACTTTATTTCTGAGCTTGACAGGTTCGACTTGATTCAACTCCACGTGGATAGATGGGCACCAGTATGCAACTGAGAAATTGAATTGTGAATGAGTGGATGGATTGATGGTAAATCTAATGGAAAGTAGATCGGTCTATTACTGATTTTCCTCATCATCCTGATGGTCTTATGAGTCATGGTGTACTTCAATGGCAAACTGGTACACGAAACGACAAACATCTCTTTAACTGGTTCCTATCTATGTACATAAATGACATCTTACTCGTTTATCTCCATCCCAAATTTTACCCATTTCCAACCACTATATCAGGTGTTAGAATGAAGGCAGGCAAGAAAATTCATCTGTAAAACTTGGCATTAAATACCTTTCAAATGCTAACTCGTATATTATCACTGAATGCAAGCAGAATGTGAACGTTTGTTGAATTTAACAGCAAAACACAATGAGCATATCAAAGCGAGCTATCGACCAATCCCATGAAATGCAAACTGTGCAAAATTCTGCAACTTGGCACAACGCAATATAATCACATACTTTCCAGATCATCCAACCCACGCAAACGTTCACCAAGTGGAAAAGTGAAATTGGGTTGCCAAAAGGATGTCAATCAGATAGTTAACCAATGGCATTTTAAGGTACCCCTTTCTCCACTCCAATTGGTCTCTTTGCGGCCAGCAATGTGCACAATTACCGTGGGAACGCGAATAACATTGGCCAGAGATGAGGTTGAGCTGAATTTAAATTTGACCCTCGTCTGCCTCCACTTCATATTTCATAGGCTGATTCTGTATATTAACGAAGGTGAGTTCTTTGCCTATTCCGCTCTTATCTAAATAATAAT